>NC_056737.1:665552695-665712357 GCF_019279795.1 Protopterus annectens
TAGTTTCCTGCAGGTGCAAGATAACAATTATGTAGTATCTGTTAGCCTGGGAACACCAGGAAAGTGTGAAATGATGTAATGGGAATCAGGACTGAAAATAGCAATTTAAACAGAGAGAATCAGAAGGCATTAAGCATTTTTGTCTTGACCATCGAACTCACAGTACTGTCCTGCTCATATGTAAGTTATCTTAGACTTGTATTTTCTTTTAGAAATATCTAGGAACTAGAAAGATTAGACTGTTTTTCTGTGATGTCAGAACTGTACTACTGAATTATTTTAAGTATTTCTCTGTGATCTCTGAACTCTTGACTAGCACTCTGAAGTAAGACGTATTGTGTTTTTATTATTTATTATGAAATATTTTAAAACCTTTCAACTGTGGCTGCTTTGTGTAAAGATATTTTAATTTCTAAGAGTACATTACATTTATATACAGATCCTGTAAAAAGTCATTCTAATAAGCCTTGACTCTTTAGTTATACTACCAATTGGACGATAATATTACACAGTAATAATTGGACACCTTTTTAGGGGCCTTTGATTAGCTGATAAATATTAGCAGGGTGATGGCCAGTGGTGCTACTGTATAATCTGGGAAAGCGGGGCACATCTGGAGAACCTGTGCTAGCCTTTCCCAGAAGTGTCTGTGCAGTTGTATAAATTCTTATCTCAAATTGTGTGCGTGCGTGTGTGTGTGTGTGTGTGTGTGTGTGTGTGTGTGTGTGTGTGTGTGTGTGTGTGTGAGCTACTTGGGCAGAGACATGATGCACTGGCTGGACAGAGAGGGTGCTGGAGATTTTAGCTTGTCCAGCTGGCTGAGATCTGGACCATATAGCTGTGCCAATGGGGAGTCTTATTGGGGACCTGGAGAGCAAGGGAACTACCAGCCCCAGACTGACTGTGATCTCTGTGTGCTCTTAAGAGAAATTGCACTTTACTGTGTCTATTTGTTATCCTTTCCTCATGTATGAGATGCCCTCTCTGGTGTTAGTGGTGAGGATTGAGGCTTCTTGACTGCTGGGCAGGGCACTGGCATCACAGATACTATAATTGCTGGCCTGTTAATGACTATTTCACCTGCATGCCATTGTCAGGGCCAATATGGTTCCATATATGCATGTGGTATGCTTGCTATGCGATTGCTGCACATCTGTCATTCTGTGTTATTGGGGATATCTATGCATGCTGTTGGACATGTTCTGGGATTGTGTGGACTATTACTACCCACATATATTCTATAACAGTGACACAATAACATTCCTGCCATCATTCCACTGCTGTTATGCCCCCACACATATTGTGGGGTTGGGTGCATATATGTGTGGGCTTCATCTGCACAATACATGTATGCCCTTCTGCAGTCCAAAGGTCAGTGTATGTAACAGTGGTATATGCCCCTGTATGTCAGTCTATGGGGGGATGCACCATAACTAACCTAGGCTGTTACAACATGTGAATGATATCAGGGGTAAGCTGCCTCACGGTATCTAGATGTACATTACCATACAATTCACCTTGGGAAAATGCAGGCCTACTGCTTCCTGCCATACAGACTGTTCAGTTTGTCAGTGTGATTGTGATGTTTTCAGTTATGCCTTGTTATGTAACAGATACATCCCATTGTGTCAACTGAAGTATTCTCCCCCCTAGGGATTGCAAACAGAGTGTAGATAGAGGCTGCAGGACTATACATCTGCATTACTTACTTTTGATTGATTGTTATCCTGTGGCCCAGTCTGTTGTACTACATGAAGGTCTTGGCCTGGACAGCAGCATATTTTATGCTTTCTGGAATACTGTATTAATTGATCTGTTTGAGAGTTGCATTAGTCTGTTTATATGTATTTCATAGTCTAAACAGCTATATGATATGACATATACAACTGTAATAGTACAAAAATAAAGCTTTCTCATGTATGCAAACCTGTATGCGGTGTTATAGCCTTTGACCTCTCTGTGAGTGTATGTTTCAGGCTACAATTGTCTTTTAACAAGAACCAGACCGGGTTTCCGAAACTGGGAAGACTTGAGGAATGCCACAAAACAATTCATACAACACTCGTTTTCTTTTCAAAACCAAAAACAAATTTAATTCCAAAACCAAAAACAAATTTAATGAAACATGTCATAAATTTAAAAACAGGTAATTTCTTAGCGCTTTCACCTGTAAACAAAAAACAGGCTTCTTCAGAGAATATCCATTACCATTTCCCAAATGCTTTAAAAGTGTGTTTAAACCAGAAAACGTCATACAATCACCTCCCTTTCTAACCAATCATAAACTGTGTAAATCGTGAACGCTATTAAACTTTTCATGTTCTAAGATTCTTTTCAACGCTCTACATGCTACATAATGTATATGCACATTTTCAATAGATCTTAACAGCATACCATTTTCCTTAAATAACCAAAATCTTTAAAAACCAAACTAAAAACCATAACATAAAAATATTTACATTTTGTGTCTGTGTTATACAAATTCCTTGTTGACAAATATCATATAAATATATACTAAAACTATATATTAATATATTAATAAAAACTGTGAATAAAAACTATGAGTAAAAAATTGTGACCTTTAAGTCCGTCAATCAAATGCAATATGATTTTAACTTGGGGTTTGCAAATTTATTAATAGTGGACCTTATGTTGTTATCCACAATTTTAGTAGGACATTAAAATGTCCAGGGTTTGTTAATTGTAATACTAAAATGGTGATATACATTGCTACCTGTTTAAGTTGCCCTACTTTTTATGTAGCTCTTAGAATAGCAAACGTAGATCCCCTGGACTCGAGCCGTGAATCAGAAGCAAACTCGCCTGTTGCTTTTTGTCACACAACTTTATTCGATAACTGCCAGCACCACAAAGTACATCTAGTAAGAATGGTTGAGCGCTTTCATCTGCATTTACCAGATTTCTTCAGAACCATTTCCCCTAACATGTCACTTCCTTTATATACACAAATTTTTGGCCAAAAGTTAATTACATAATTGGTTAAAACAAAATTGTTAATTAAAACAAAATCACTCAATTAACATTTGTTGAGAATAAAAATACAATAAAAAGTCACAAAAATATGTATATTAACCACTGTCATAAAATGTACTATATACTAGTACTAAAGTGCTTTTATACAGTGCATAATACATTTCATTATTGGGTCCCTTATACTATCTACCCTATGCTAAAATTTTGAATTTATAAATTCATAGTAAATATATATAAATAAGTAAAAATATATATTGTGTGTTAATGTATAAAATATATATATAAAATATATATAAAATGTACTCGGCTGATGAAATTTCCTTACTCTAACGCCAAAAAAGGCTTGATACTTATATGGTCATTTATACCCGGAGGGGATGTGGCATCTAAACATATCTTTCTATAGATTTCACAATATTCTTAAGTCTCATCCTACATTTTGTGTTAATATATTTACACTGACTACATGCACCACAACTCGTAGTGCCCTTCCTACTGTTTCCTGTGTAGGCCTTTTTCTTAGTCTCTATTATTCTTTTTAAATTTTTTTTTTTTTTTTTTTTTTTAAATTCAAACCTGTTTTATATACTATAGAGGGTTTCGTACCTAGTATGTTTCCAATAGGTACATTACTAGTAATTATGTCCCAATGTTTCTTTGAAATCTGTAGTATACCCTAAGAAGGGTAATTGCAATACACAGCGTATTGTGTATATTGCTGAGTGTGAGAAATGCGACGTATACTATATAGGAAAGACTGAGAGGAAATTCAAAACTCGTATATACGAGCACCTGTATAGTATTAGGAAAGGAGATACTAAGAACGCTCTAAGTAGACACATTATAGAAAAGGGAAGTGAACATAGTTTTAAATTTGCTATTATAGACCAGGTAGAGGTAAATGACAGAGGAGGAAATTGGAAAATATATTTAGCTTGGTTAGAAAGTAAGTGGCAGATATGTTTAGATGCCACATCCCCGGTATAAATGACCATATAAGTATCAAGCCTTTTTGGCGTTAGAGTAAGGAAATTTCATCAGCAGTACATTTTATATATATATTTTATATATATATTTTATACATTAACACACAATATATATTTTTACTTATTTATATATATTTACTATGAATTTATAAATTCAAAATTTTAGCATAGGGTAGATAGTATAAGGGACCCAATAATGAAATGTATTATGCACTGTATAAAAGCACTTTAGTACTAGTATATAGTACATTTTATGACAGTGGTTAATATACATATTTTTGTGACTTTTATTGTATTTTTATTCTCAACAAATGTTAATTGAGTGATTTTGTTTTTAATTAACAATTTTGTTTTAACCAATTATGTAATTAACTTTTGGCAAAAATTTGTGTATATAAAGGAAGTGACATGTTAGGGGAAATGGTTCTGAAGAAATCTGGTAAATGCAGATGAAAGCGCTCAACCATTCTTACTAGATGTACTTTGTGGTGCTGGCAGTTATCGAATAAAGTTGTGTGACAAAAAGCAACAGGCGAGTTTGCTTCTGATTCACGGCTCGAGTCCAGGGGATCTACGTTTGCTATTCTAAGAGTTATTGTTGTTTTGTTCCACTTTGGTTACTTTTTATGTAGGAAAAACTATAAGGAAATTAAGGTTGAGAATAAGTGAGCACATAAGAGATATCAAGAATAAGAAAAGTTCAAATGCTTTGTACTTACACAGTCAAGTTTGTTTGAATTTTAACAAATTTATTTTTTTCGTTATAGATAGGGTGCCACACAATGATAGAGGAGGCGATGCCAAGACATTGTTAGAAGTCAAAGAATATCTGTGGCAACTTAGACTCGATGCCTCCAAGCCTCCGGGCATTAACGACCATATTTCTATAGCGAGTATTTTAAAGTTAAAATCATATTGCATTTGATTGATGGACTTAAAGGTCACAATATTTTACTCATACCCCGGGATTCATGAACCTTGCGCCAGGCGCCCGCATAGCGTTGGCGTTATAACGCCAAATATGGCTGCTGAGCGATTCAGGTATGAATGAATTCCACGTGCACTACCGGCGTGCGCCGGACCGTCTCCGCCCCCCGGCGTAGGTATACAAAACACACTGTGTGCGGTATTGCACCATGCAAATGAGGGCAATAGCGATCCGCAGTGGCGCGGGCGTGGCGTAAGAACGCGAAATGTAAACCAAAAAAGCGGTTTACATTTACCCAAACATACCGGAGGAGTAGCGGAAGGCTGTCAAAGTCAGGTATCATATAGGTGCAATATGCCAATGTGGAAAGGCACCGAGAATGTCCAAAGAAAATATGCACAAAATGTAAAAATGACATAAATGGCGCGTGCGTAGAAAGAACAGCAGACCCGGGATGTGTGCACAGAAGTTGTAAAGCAATGAAATAATATGATAATGTCCGAAAAGAGCATTAGAACACAAATCAGCTGCACAGCCACCACACACCATAGTATGTATGTAAAGCTGCAACCCCAGCGCAATGGTTGTCAAGGAGTGGAGGCGGTGTCCGGCGCCGTAACCAGGTATTAGTAGTCAATTCCATGCAAATGAGGCAGATAATAGTGAATCGCAAAAGCAGGCGCCAGCGTAAGGATGGAGCAAGCGGCGTGGCGGTACTACACCGGTGGCCTACACCAGATACCGTCAACCACACACAGGGGTGGGCCACTGTGGGAGGAAGGATATTGGAGGACAGCAAATCTGGGCTGTACAATGCACATCACAACATCATGACTGGCGTGTTAGGAAATAGATGCGCTGACAGTACAGAATCGGCGTACAAATGCATGTGCGAGGGCGACTACGTTCCCGAAACCAGTCATGTGGCGGCCTCACGGCAACAACCAGGGATATAGGAAGGTAATGCTGAGAATCACGAAATCACGGAAGCAGTGTAAATGTACCCGTAACGAGCAATTAACACCAATCAATGCAGGAAGGGCAAGCGCCGGCAGCTGATAAGTCTGCATGCAGACTCCTGCAGAACGGGAAAGGGAGGCATATGAGAGCAAAGATAATAGGGGATGTAGTAGAAATGCAAAGAGCAAAGAACCGAAATAGCACAGCCAAGTACAGATGTAGCATAACTGCGGCCGCAGATAAAATGCATCATATGCCATGTGCGTGCAGGATGCAGTAATGTAAGATGCCAGGCGAAGGCAATGCAGGCAACTGTAATGTTACACTACAGGCAGTACCGTTGCAGCTGCAAGCGTAAAACCACGGAAATAATCCATGGATAGGGCCGCACAGACACACCCAATGACATCACGGGTTATACAGCACAACAGAAATAAATGTGAATCGCACAACACACAGCGATTTCCCAAAGCGCCGCACCGTAGGGTGTAAACAGGCGGGAACTTTTAACATGTATATGCTGGGTGCCGCCGTGGCGTGATGAATAGGTATGTGGCAGAGACAGGCGGAGTTGCGGAGGGTGGTGCCGACAACTACCGTAGGCCTCACAGGAGAAGGAGAGTGTTCAGACCAAGGGTGACCTACCAGGGGCTGCGAGACCTGGAGATAGTAGGCGCTACAGGGTGGACAGGGACACGTTACAGCAAATAGTGGAGCTGTGCCGGCCGCCTGAGAACAAGAGACAACAGAGGGAGCCCATCCCAGTGGACACAAGGTATGTGTGAGCTTGCGAATACTGGCTACAGGTACCTTCAAAGGCCCACCGGGGACATAATGGGCATCTCACAGGCATCAGCATCCAGGGTACTACACCAGTTCCTGGATGCCATGTTCCACATGCCCATGAGCACATAAAGTTCCCCACATCTCAGGAGGAGTTGGCTAGCAATATCGCCGCTTCCACCGTGTGGCACAATACCGGAGGTCCTGGGTGCGATAGACTGTGCGCACATAGAAATCAAGTCACCACCTGGGGAGCAGGGTAGGCGCTACATAAACCGCAAGGGATACCCCTCCATCAATTGCCAGGTCGTGTGCAATGCGCGGGGCATTATCATGGATGTGTGTGCTGGCAGCCCTGGAAGCTACCACGACTCCCATATCTGGCATGCCTCACAGCTGTATCAGGTATTAGCCAGTGGGGACATCACACAAGGTCACCTTGTGGGGATGCTGGCTACGCACTGGAGCCGTGGTTGATGACACCCATCAGAAATGCACACACACACATGCAAGAACGCCATAATGAGGCACACGCACAAGCGAGAATAATCATAGGCGTGTGTTGGGATCTTGAAATCACGGTTCCGGTGCTTGGATACATCCGGTGGAGCCTTGCAGTACTCTCCAGGCACAAGTGCCCACATATTCATAGTATGTTGTATGCTACACAATATGATTCTGCGGAAACAGCTGCTGCAGGGACATAATGCGGAGGGCCACCAAGCCCACGACAACTGCCAGGGCGAGCACAGGCACAGGGCGTGCGTCGCGGCGGACACTCTGAGCCAGCTCCTGTAGGTAGACATAGGCGTACCCAATATGCCTACGCCCTGGCAAGAGGGAGCGCATAGCACATACTTTGACAGTGTAGGCCCCATGGACTGACACCTCCTGACCTGCACACACAGTAAAATGGGCGCCACACAAACATGTCCGCCCGTAATGTGTACCGTATGTGCGGACGTATGTGTGACTCAACAAAGGCACCGGCCAAACACTGCACACCCAATAGTCAGCAGAGCATGGGCGCCAACAACTCAGCGCCGCCGGTTCAACAGCACAGGCGTAGCCATATGCTGCCACTATCGAGCGCAAGTCGACCACACATGTGCGCATTTGCATACACAGATACCGAAATACATATCAGTACACATGTAGAAATATATGCGCATACACAGATAGAAAGGACAACAGGGTAATATGGAACCCAGGGATGCAAGGTCACAGATAAGTAAGGCGAAATCACCACATATTAAACATAGTGACCGACAACCCGATCATCCTGGAGGGTGGGCAGGGCAGGTAATGCGCCAGCCATGGAAATGTTAACCTGCAGCAATACATATCCGCGTGTCGGGATGGTCACCGGTCCGCGGTACAGTAGCGGGATATGTGTAGGGTCACCACCTGTCCCACGTTGTGTAGGACAGTCCACCTTTGGGCAGTTGTGTCCTGCAAAAACAATGACAAAATGGCAAATGTCCTGAGATTGTAGGACAAAACTATTCCCCATAATTACGCTATCAGTTGCAGAAAACAGTTATTTTGTAGAAGAAACATCTAAATATGATAATAAACAGAATAAGCAACTGTAATGCTACAGCTTTGTATTCCGTCAAAAAAGTGAATCGCTGTCCTCTGTACTGGCCGTGGGTATGTGTTGGCATGCAAAACCTGACGTTGTACTAAAAATGTCCCACCTTGGCCATTTGAAAGGTGGCAACCCTACATATGTGCGTGTCATATCCATAGGACATGAGTGCGGAGATACACGCCGCCACCGGCGATCACCAGCGTAGGTATTGTGTCCAACCGTCGGTGCGGCGGAAAGCATACCAGTGAAGTGTACGACATTATGAGGAGCGTACCTCATCTGGGGTGTAAAACAGTGCATGTTCCTCGCAGTTCCTCCAAGTTCCACATTGAAAATGTCTCTCAAACAACCATTGTTAGGAATGTATATAAATGACATCCTGGTAAATACAATGTACTCATAGTAAGTCATTAAAGGTTCTTCACTGTAAGTAAATCATCATATCATAATCAACCTATGACCTACTTAGCTGAAGTTGTCACTATGCCATTACTATGTGTTCCACATTATGCCCATGTGTTTCACATTACTACTGTGTGTGTTCCCCACTCCGGCAATAGAAGGTTGACAGCCATGGCGGCAATATGTGTATGTGTGAGGTGAGGTTGTCGTGTGTTCCGCTGTGTGTGTGTAATGTGTGTGCCACTGTAAACTGTGTATGAAGGTGACATGTCACAGCGGAGTGTAATAATAGGCGTAGGCATACAGTACAGGAACCATAGGCGTATGTACAGCAGTACCCACAAAGTAGTAGAGACATCTTCTCAGTGGCTATGCGTGGCGGCGTAAAATGATGCAAAGCGCAAATGTCCCAAACTGTACCACAGGGCCATAGCAAACAGGAGATGCAAAGGCCGCATGTACAAACCACGACCGTAGGTATGGCGGCCATAACCTACATTCCACACGGTCCGTCGGCAGCGTTACACAGCATCAGGCATGTGCGGCGAAAATCTGAATGTGCCATCCGGCACCGATCGTGAACAGTCACGGTCCGGTAAATACCGCGGTGTGTTCCACGACCGTGGCGTAAGCAAGCGGCACCACGAATAGGAGGCTACGGTAGCATACAGTCCGCCCCAAGTATAGGACCACAATCACCGTAACTATCAGCGACAAAATGCCAATGGATGGTAGGCGCGGACGAACATCCGCAGATATATAACCGATGTGATGGAGGACTTCGTGCAGGAACCACACATGCTGGCGACACCCACAGCAGTCGACATCAACAATACAAATATTCCCGGTACATCACACAGGTAACCCGCGGCTCCTAAGCACGGATGGAGCACACACACAAGCATATCAGGTAAGAATAAATGCAAGACTCACACACGGTCCCCGTCAACCACATCCGCAGATATACCCCATTGCACATATCAAAGGGATAACAGCTAAAACAGTAGCAAACACATACAGGCAGTGAATGACAGCGGCATACCCACAACAAGCTCCTGGGAAACACTAGCAGCGGCTCATGCATCCATGCATTCGCTATGTACAGGAAAATAACAGCCAGGTAACACATTTGAATGCACAACGCCATCGACAGGCGCCGCCAGGACACGGGGACCCACATGTCGAACACAATACCATACCCAACACACACAATCCACGGCTAACACCACAGCGAAATGTACCCGACAACACACATAGCGGATGCAGTCACACAAACATGATACAATACATACCATCCTCACGAAGGTATTGCAAATAACCAACGGCCACACGAGGAAAGAACCATGGCCTAGTGCCGGCGTAGCGAGCGAAAGGAAGGGGATCACCGCTGATATGCGCATAAGTACACACCGAGGAACAGCTATTGGCCTGATTAACCCACATGCATCAGGCGGCGAATATAAGGAAGACCTCCTGGATATTCAAACCGTATGTTCATACCGAACTAATCCAAACAGAAAGAGAAACAAGAGAAACAAGGGAATAGAGGCGAACTCGAACAAAAGGCGGAAAGGTATGTCGAACCCACGACATGTACTGGTGTGTAGCATACGATCGTATGTGAATCTGTACAGTATGTGAGCGGTGTGTGTAGGTAAAGATACCTGTCCATCAGGCAGAGAGGCGAAGGTTGGATATGTAATGCTAAAGCAGCGCAGCATACCAACAACTGTGGACAACGTCTCCACAGCAGTGGGACAACATGTTAACTCCCGCCATAACCCCAGGGCGGCTTGCCACCCTTTCAAAAGGCCAAAGTGTGAAATCGTCGGGACACACTTCAGATGTTACAGGTGGACACATACCCATGGTCAGTACAAAGGTTAGAACTCTACTCTTTTGCATAATGAAATGTGTAGTCTTGTAGCAGGTCAGTTGCTTATTGTGTGTCTTGTAACAGTTAGGAATGTACATACATAAACAAGTATGTTATGCAACTCCTACATAAGAATGGGATATAGTGATGTCCCACAATCTCAGGACATTTGCCATTTGTGATACAGTTGTCAGGACACAACTGCCCAAGGAGGGACTGTCCCTTGCAAAGAGGCACAGGTGGTAACCCTACCCCAGCTCTGCCATAGGGGTTGCAAACACAGAACAATGCCACCACCCGCCGATGTTGGCAGTGGATATCCAACACTGAAGTGCCACAGCAGGGGATAGGACATTTATGTATAGTGTCACAGCACACATGTGCATGGGCATATACCGTCGATGTCATCACGGAATGTGCGCCGGCGTGCACCTATCACGCGGTAAGGCGACTATGTCAATTATGTGTAATGCAAAGCTGGCATGATGGATATGTTCACAAATCATAGACAGTATCACAGGCATAGCATGCATGATGGGCGATGGGCTAATGTTATATACATACACAAGATATGTATGGCCTGCACATATGGGACAATGTAGTAGCAGAAGAGGTACCCAAAATGGAGGTAACAGCAAGTGACCATGTCCAAAGCTTGCATAGCAGGTGCAATGTGTGCCACAATGATGTCCAGCAGGGCCGTGTGTAAACACATGTGCAATGTACACAGTACTGCCCCCCCCATGGTAGTGTCCACTGAGCGGCAGAACTGGCTGTCAACTGTCATGTCTATACAATCGTCCGCTGTGGTGGTACCATGGGTGTGTGTCACCCACCAGCAAGGCAGCTATCACACGACTAGTGACACAGTGTGCCCCTGTGGGATGTGCACAGGACCTATGTCCCACAGCATGGTGTGTGTCCAGTCTGTGGATGTCACACAGACGCCCGGGCAGAGCAATGTGGCATGTGTGCACACATGCAGGACTGCTACTCCCCTGCCCACAGCAAGCGACATGTAGGAGTACTACATGCATCAGTACTGTGGAGAACATGGCCCATGGCAGAGTACATTACACCCCTGTGTTCGTGGCATGCAGGTGAGCACAGATGTGTTACATGACTGTCATTTGCATATGTCAACTGTCTGAGCTGGGTAGACAGCACAGCATGACTATACTGAGACATGTAACGTTGTATCCATTGTGTAAGGTACACCACACATGTGTCATTGTAACACGGCCTGCGTGTACATGTGTGTATGGCACAGGTACAAGGGCACCCAAGGTATCAGCTAGACATACGGTCCAGAAATGTGTAGTCCTGCACATGTGTACCCACGCTATGGTGTAATATGGCAACCACAGCACCATGTGGGCCATGTGTGTGTACATCAACCATGTACAACGTGATATGCCTGTACACGGACAGTATCCATGTGATACACACCGCATGACTGTCAGTATGCAAATGTGATGTGTATGCAGTATGTGTGATGTAACTGATGCAATGATATCTACATGATATATCTGCCACACTGACACCTGTATGGGTGTCAGCAACATGAAACAGGATGACCTAGAATGCTGCCAGGTATGTAGAAGTGGTACATGTAGGCATGTACAGTACTGTGTGACAGCAGGTAGTGTGCGTATGCAAATATTGAGCATGAGGGGCCACATGTCTGAGGAATGTGCAATGCCACACGTCCCTGAAATGTCGAGTCAGCATGATATGCCTGCACCACTGTGTGAACTGTACAGAAGGCACATGGCGTAACATGCGAAACATACGGTATGATGTGATGCAGGATGTGTACACTGTCAATAGCATAAAGTGGAATGGTGCTGAAGGGCAAAGGCGGATCATGTCTGATGTGATACCCTCTGTAGCACCCCAACCACCCATGCAATAATATGACAGGTGGCCAGCATGGGATGTGGTGTGCTGTGGTGCACAGAAGCCCAACAAGGGTGCCAGGAAAGGCATGCAGGTAGTCATTGAGTGTGTGAAGCATGTATGTCAAGATGTGGCCCAGTGCCATACTGAATGGCCCAGTCATGGGTGTAGAGATGCAGCCCCATACGTGCAATGCAGTACCATCCATGTGTAGTGTGATAGATGTGGTAGTGTGGTGGTCAGGGTGCACAGCGTACATGAATGGGCTAGCAGTCACTGTCGTGTGCTGCTGCAGAGACATGTAACAGCCAGGTTGGCGGGATACAACAACTACGGCGGTTGGAGGTGACATTGGGACTGTGTTCCCAGACATAACATGTGCATGACAGTACTATGTATGTGTCCACAGGGTTAATACAATGTCCAGCCAAGGATTGGAACCCTGTAGTGAGTGAGAGTGTGTATTGTTGGTAGGTACCCCATTGGCAGGCAGGATGCCAGCAACATCTGTGTCGTCAATGCCTGCATGACTGTGGTATGCTGCATTGAATGTGGATGTAGTCAAACAGCAGAGACATACCACCACACTGCGTGAGGGCCCACACTGCAATGTCTGGCAGTCATGTGTAGGTAGCTAGCTGTGGAGTATGTCATGCACCAGCAGGACACACCATGACTGTCAAGTGACACACAACACACAGGTGAACAAAACTACCGTGCAACAGCCTGCACATGTGCCCATACAGCACGTGTGCATGGAACAGGAATACCACTGTGGCATCTGTGAAAGTGCCAGCACCACCATGTCTCAGTGTGGGATAGCATGGTCCCTACCGGTGTGTAAATGTAGCAGAAGTGCACTGTGATCACTGTTGGCATAGGCACATAGACTGTCCATCGGATGGGGTGCCATGCCCTCAACTACCTCTGTCAGTGGATGTCAGTAATACCGGCTGTAGTGTGTATGTACCATGCATGCTGCTATGGTTGTGTGCTTAGGGTGTGGCTAGCAGGGATGGTAAGCATGGATGTTCAGCAAACAGAGGGGAGGTGTGTAGGCCTAGCATACAGACACATGGAGGTTTGGTGCATGCTGAGGGTATTGCAGGTATGGTATGTGTCGTGTAATGTGTCAACCAGCTATGCGTACTGCATGGCCAAGCATGTGTGGAGTGCGTGGGAGTCCATACTAGGGAAGGTCCTGTTGCCCGCAATACATAGCAGTAGCAACTGTCCCAGGTGCAATGTACAGCATGCCAACCCGACTGGCATGTAACCTGTGGTGTACAGTGTCTGCACTGTGGCGTGTCACAATGTGTGTACTGGTCACAAACATGGGTATCTGAACATGGACTACCTATGATGCAATGTGTCATGGGAAAATACAGTATGTGTGTAAATCACGGTGTGGTTTGGGAACCACCCACCTGTGTGTGTTGCAGTCAGGTATGTGACTGGGAGGTATGATCTGTGTACAATCTGGACTGGCAGGTGTGCCGTGTAGGGCATGGAGGCATGTCCCAGGCACCGTAGATAAATGACATGTGTGCTGTACTGTGTGTGCAGTGCTACTGTACAGCACAGTGGAGGGTGTAAGCATTGTCACACATCACTGCATGCTGTGCCCACCTGTGACAGCCCTGCCAGAGGCAGACATGTGACACCGCTGCACAGGCAGCATAGCATGAGAAGATGTACATGTGGGCTGCACACCTTAGCCAGATGTCCACCGTCATGTGTGCCCCGGTAGTGTGGTTCAACACGACTATCAGACTGGACAAACAGCACATGCCTGCATAACAACAGTATGACCATAGTCAACAGTCCCAGTGACAGAGTAGGCCAATGTAGACTATCCCTGCATGCAGACCAGTGGCTACTGGACACCTGGCTAGACACACACCTGGACGGTTAATTCACCATTGAGCCATCACATGTCCACGTCCATGTGGGCGTACAATGTCATCACAGGGTGGTCACAATAGCAGGTGGCAAGGCAGACACGGTGTACCAGGTGATGTGTCATGTCTGCATATGTTGAGTAGCACAGCCGTTCACATGTCTGCAACATACTGGTGCATGATGTATACTGTTACATGATGAATGGAACTGCACTGTCACCCACTACAGGGCCAGCTGGCACAGGTGTGGTGTGACTGGTGTAACCATGTTTGCACAGGAGACACACTGCTGTTGTAGGCAGCCATGCTGGTGGCCACCAGTGATATATGCAGTGGTCATACAAACATACTGTACACAGTGTTCAGGCAGGAATGTCAATTGTACGTGGGCGATGTGCTGCTATGTGAATGTGGGTGTTTGTTGTGAATGTCACACATCCAGAAGACACCATCTGGTGCAGTCATGGTTGTCAACACGGTACACACATCCACAGCAGTCAGAACCCAGTCCGACAATGTGTGTCAGTCACCCTTGCACCGTGTGACATATGTGCACATGGCGGAACACCTCCACTGTCATCTAAGCTGTCTACATGATGGCTGGAATGTGCTGTAGAAATGTACAATGCTGGTAGCCCAATGAAGTACCTGGAATCAGACACAGTACACTATGTCAGCCATGTAAACCATGCACAACAATGACTGCCAAACAGACATGAACAATGCATTGACACATGGAACATGTGCTCATGACAACCCCACTGAGGTATGTTGCACATATAGATGTACAATTGTCATCTATGGCCATAGCATGGATGCAGACACACATACTCCACAGGTAGTACCATGTGATGTCGGTAGGGGGCATTGCTTGTGTATATGTCACAGTAGATGTACACAGACATGTCCTGCATAGCCGTCATGTAGGGGTAGCTGTGGTATGTCACTACTGGACATGCCCATACAGAGTACCATGTCCGCAGGAGATGTGTTAGGTGTGTACCACATGTGACATGCTGACAACAATCTGCGATGTGTATGGCTGCGGTGTACCTGTGTGACAATGTCTGTGATGGGTGCAAAGGCACATAGTATCGTATTGTATGCACACAAGCCCCACATAGCTGCATAGCCTGAACATACAGTACAAGGAGTGTGTGGGATGATAGCAACCCACAGGTGGAGATGGGTATGGGCGGCCCACAACCACATGTGTGTGCGGTGTTCACGTCCACGGCACATGGGGATCTGGGAGGCTAGCGTCACACTTGTACAGGGTCGCATGTACATATGTTCCACAACATCCCTGTATGTCCCACCACTGGCCTGTGGACCGATGGACAACAAGCAAATGTGCAGGTATGAGATGTGCACAGCACATCACAGATGCCTACCGTAGAACAGGCCTACCATGTAGACATGTGCACAGTAGGTCTCGCCACCTGCAGTCAAACACATTAGGTGCCAAACAACACCAATAGTCCGGCCAATGACACAGATGGGCGTGCATGCCTCTGTGTATGTATGTCTGTGAATGGCTCCGGCATAGCAATATAGCCGTGTCACCATTGTGAACAACAATATGAATGGGTCGTATGTGTGAGGGTGCATCATATGTGTATGGTCAGATGGACGATACCATCAGTGGGCCTGCTATGTGAACATCCATGTCCCCATACACGGATACCTCTGCTGAGGCCAACACCACATTCACACAGGGAGGGATGGCGGTGTGTAGTGCAGCAGCAGACATGTGGGTGGCAGCGGGCAATGTATGTACACATATGTGTTACCCACATCAGTTCAGGCAGATATCCATGTGCATGGGATAGCGGTGTGTGTACACATACAGCATTGTGTCGATCAACATCCCAGCACATAGCACCTGCCAGGGCTACAGTGTATGCATGGATGTGTGATACCTGCATGCACCACACACACCCTCAACAAGCAGCGTACAGCATACCTCGCTGGAGGACAGTGTCCACACCATGGTGATAAACATGTGGAATGTCCATTTTCACACAGCTATGACAAAAGCAATGGACAGCCACCCTGCCAATACCGTCAGCCCCTGAGTGGGTCACACCCATTGCCATGTATGTGGCATACCCTGCCATATCATGCAGAGATGACCAGCAAGGCTGCATGAGCTATCACGGTCCCACATGGTGCAATGGACAAAAGGCACTCTCACTATCAACCATACACAGTAGTAATGTGGTGGCGATGCACCCTGTCATGTTACAGGTGCTGTGTGATGCTCTGCACAATGTGTGCGTGTACCCGCTATGCATGACCTTTCCTGCCAATGTGTCATGGTTACACATTGCTCCATGTGTATCACATCGTAACACAGGTGAGCTGGGGCAAGTTGTCCAGCACCGGTACAGTGCTGTGTGGAAGTACATGGCACAACACATGCATGTGCAGGTGTCCATGTGTATGTGTACAGTGCGCTGCTGGCGTTCACAATGGACACAGGCGTGATGTGTACTGACATATACACAGTGTACAGGTGAACAGTAGCACAGCCGTCACATGGGGACATATGCCAACTGATATGGACATAGGTGCAGCCAGGTACACATGTCCATGGCAGGCTAACATCTACATGGTGCGTGCACAGTGTGATGGGGTGGCACACAGATATGATGTGACACCCAGTGCTCAATGGTGTGAAGCCACAACATCGGCTGTGTCACCGCCACGATGCCCTTCACAGATCACTGTGCAGATGTCGTACATGTCATAGCAATGCATTTCCAACAGTATGCCAGCACAGCAGTGTGAATGTGACCTGCCACCATCATTATGTCTTCCAGATAATGCCACGTTCCCGGCTTCCACCATTTAGCCGACAGGAGGAGGAGGTCATCATACCATACCTCCAGAGTAACTACAACGCCCTGTTCAGCCATGTGCCACAGCAGGCACAAGAACGGCAGGAGATGTGGGAGGAGTTGTGCAGGAGGGTGAACAGCGTGGGCGGAAACAACCGCAGCTACCAACAGATCCGCGGGCCCTGCCCAGACCGGGTCCGGCATGCAAGACAGCGTGCGCTGCAATCGCCAGGCAACAGCGTGGGACAGGTGGTGGGCCACCAACACAGCCCCACTCACAGCTACAGAGGAGCTCCTGGCTGGTCTGGGGACACCCGCGGAACAACACGCAGAAACACCTGCGTCCATCGTGGAGGTGGGTGTCTCCCGAGCTATGATCCTGGAGCTGCCTGGTAAGTCAGTGTTGCATGTTTGTATGATAGGCGACGTGGGTGTGGGTGTCATAGTACAACACATGATATAGCAATACATGCCAGGTATATGGCCACACAAGATGCAAACCATTGTATGCTATGTTGTGTTAGAGACATGTGCATAGCACATGCAACCACACATGCATGATGTGTCATGCACAGTGCTGACCGTGGAGATAGTAATGGCTAATGTGTATACCTTTGTGTAATGCCTTTACAGGTACGTCTGGCGTGTCGCAAGGCCAAGGGTCTGTTGCAGGTAAGTCTGTTGCCAGTCAAACGCATGTTCTGCTGTATTGATATTCCCCATGTGTCTAGGCATGACATGCTCACCTGTGTGTGCCCCCGTCACGGTATACAGCTCGCACCACCCGACATACACACCACCCATGTACAGTAGATACACCCGTTACCGTACAGTGGTATGACACCACACAACCAATTGGTGTGTTACGTGCATTCAGCTATGCATACAATAGTGTAGGTGTTACACAATGGCTGCATGTGTAGTATGCATTGGTATGCCAGTGCAGTATGGACACAGTACCACAGAGTGAGCTGTGATCTGGCCAGAGCACAGGTGTTACCAATGTGACCCATGCCCCTGCATCGGGTGCACTGCGTTGTGACATGGCGCATGCCATGTCCCATGCTGCGTGGATGTCTGGCTGCAGCATTGTCACACCATGATATGACCTATGCACAACATAGCAGACGTACACACTGTCAGCATATCCGTAGAGAATGTGACACGTCACACTAGTATGGGTGTATGTCACATGGGCCACCACAGGGCCGTGTGCACAATGTCTACCACACACAATTGTCAATGAGTCAGACAGACAAGGCCATGGTTGATACCTACAGGCATGTTGCCACACAGCACATCCACAGTGGGTACTCACCATTGCACCCTGTACACACATAGTGGGTTCATCAATGTAGTGGACCCCCTGGACATCTGATGTAGTACACCAGTGACATGACATTCCTCTCCACAGCTACTACAGGTGCCTCCAATGTTCACCATATATGTGCTGCTGAGCAGCTGAACTGGCTTACAGACATGGCAATGTAATGCGTCCAGGTCACGCATCGCACAGACACATAGCTGTGTCCTGCTACTGTGCAGTGGCACAGAGCCCGCACCACACACCGTACAGCTATGCACACAGCTCACAGCAAGCGTACCTACACAGACATCACTGTTACACATACATTGTATCTGTACACTGTACACATAACACTGCACCATGACAGCCATCATGATGTGGTGCATGCGGTGGGACACCATCTTCACCGTCCACATGATACGCACATGTTTGCGCTGTACATTACATACTGTTGCCAGCCATGTGTACTCCCAACTTGCCCATGGCCACCACGGTGTATCACGCTGATGCATGCAAACTACCATGAATGTGTGTACTGCATGCCTACTAAATGACACCTGCCTGTTGTACTGTCCCCACCAGGGCAGTGTACATACTGCCACTAAGAATGTCTGGTCTGCATTCACTGGTCTGTGTTGTGTGAATGCTGCATGCCACCTGCATAATCACATGCATGCTGTGTGTGTGTCTGTGTGTGTGTCTGTGTGTGTGTGTGTGTGTGTGTGTGTGTGTGTGTGTGTGTGTGTGTGTGTGTGTGTGTGTGTGTGTGTGTGTGTGTGTCTGTATTGTAACCGATGGTATGTCTTTGTATTGACAGGTGCTGTTGGTGCGTTACCCTCCTGCGGTCAATCTGATGCTAGTGTCCCCACAGATACTAGTGGTGATGAGCATGTGCATGAGGCACAGGCAGGGTCGTCACAGGCAGAGACTGTGCCACTGGAGAACATCACACATACGTCCCTTTCATCCCTGCACACAGTTCAGATGCCAACACATACCCCAACACCATTGCCCATAGATGATGGTCAGTCAGCGTCTGTTGTCCCGAGCAGGAATGTGTGGTGGCTGCAGAAGGTGTGGGGACACACGATGTTGCCAGTGTAAGGACTGGTGCAGTGCCACGCAGGCATGTGGCAGGTGCTGCCCGTGGGGAGCACCGCTAGACATACACCTGCCGTCCAGGGTGCAGCAGCTCGTATAACCAGACGGATGTTCCAGACTGTAATGGCGGCGCAGGCACGTGCGAGCGGCAGAACCAGGAGGGGCAGAGGCTGCAGAGGTCTGCAATCCGTACCCTAAATGACAGCATCCAGGCATTGGCGAATGCACAACAGCATCTTGCCGATGTTCTGGATAGGAGATTAGGCGATATGGCTGGTCTCATCGACCGAGGCTTGGCCATCCTTGGCGTCGCACTCCGTGCAGGAACACCAGGTAGGGGTGAGGCATAGGGCGCGTGGCGTGTGCCAGCAACACCACCTGCTGCAGGTCAGCGTGTGCGTGCCACCTCCCATGCCCACACAGACGGTGATGGTAGCAGTAGCACTGCAGCTGCTACCACACCATCCACACCTGGACAGAGCAGGCCGCGTGGGCGTGGCCCTGGGCGGCCCCGTCGTGGAGCACGTTTCCAGCGGACATGTGACATCGGAGAGTGGACAGTCTGTACCTCCACCCGGTCGTGCCCGTGCGACCCCAGGCAGCGCGGGTCGCCGCCACCGGCAGACACAGTGAGCCATAACACCTGCACTGTACAGTCAGGGGCTGCCAAGCATACCCGTGTAGGCATCACAGATGACTGAACTGTGTACACACACACCCACACACAGCAGACACAACTGTAGGGCTCCACCACACTCACATGCAATCTACATAGTCATGCCCACTCAATGCACTGGCCCTTACACACACACATGATGTCATCCATTGGTACAGCCCATGCCTGTGGCACATATCACCCTGTGCAAATGATTAAGCCTGTGCCCCATAACTGGGAGCCACACCAGCAATGCGGGGTTAGCCTGAGATATTATGATGCACGGGGTGGACACGATAGTGAGAGGTGTATGTGATACCTGTGTCCGCATAGTGCGTGCTGTGTATGTTGTGGTGTGTGTGTATGGCTGGTGACAGGTGTGTATGTGATGTGTGTTCTGCACGGACATCATGCAGCAGACATACCATGCAGGACAGGTGCAGCATTCATTGATATGTGTACACAGTATGTGTGGCGGTTACATGTGTAGCACCATGTCGGTGCAGTTAACCCGTATGATACTGATGGTGTACTTGCGTGCCTACTGAGAGCACTGTAATTAGTTCCCCGCGTGTAGTCGTGGTGTACCCACAGGCATGTCTGGCAAAATCAGCATAGCACAGTTACCCACATCTGGCATGGACCCTACATGGGTACATAGGCACACATGAGCGTGACAGGATATGTGCCCTCGACATGTGTGGACCTAGCATGACTGTGTGTGGCATCTAACACCCCTCAGGATGGTGATGCCATATCCATCAGTCCCCAGTCCCTGGTCTAGCAGTGACACACAGAGGTTGACTGGCGCATAACTATAGTCACACATCCACCGTCAGTAGCAGTCCTGGACAAAGGCAGTCAGGGCCTTTCCTTCACATGGCCTGGCACCCCTCCCGTGTTGTAGTGTGTGTCTGGCGTTACCCTGTTCCCCCAGCACGTCCCACTCATCGTTGGGTTGAGGTGTCTGACAGTCGCTTCTGTGCCCGTGTTCGCATGGGGCCTGGGAGGTGGAATGTGCCCATGTCACCCAGGTCAGACATGGCCGTGTATGTCGGGCACAGATCACCCGGAACAGCTGTGCTGTGGAGATCCACAGCCAGTGTCCCCTTGGCCGTGCACCTTGTGACACATGTCCTAGCAGCGTCATCCCCGTCTTGTGGAGCGTTTGCGGTCCTTCCGAGTGCTGCAGGCATCAGGTTAGCTACAGGCCACATGTGCCATTATGCGCAGTCATTGCACTGGTGTGTGATGTGTACAGGGGTACAATGAACACCTCTGATGTGGTTGCCATTCCATCCAGACCAGGAGGCCACAATGGAATGTCTTCACACCCACATTGCCATTGTGTGTGTTGACAGAGGTTGCCAACAGGTGTGGTAGCCATTACCCTGAACATGTCCACCATCTTTAATGGCGTACCACCTACATGTGAAATTGGGACGAACATGTTCTTCACACTGGGTAGGGCTGCACCTTCTCTGGCATTTGTTAGCAGGCCATGGCTCTGGCACCAGTCAGCCATGTCTATGCCGCCCTAGGTGGATGTACGTGTAACATGGGGTGCTGGGTATGTCGGTCGGTGCGTAGTCATCTGCATACCTTGTCTGCTACAATCCCCCTATGATTGCATGCACATTGGAAGGTCGGATGCTATCTGGCAGGGTGCACAGGAGTGAGCCCTGTGGCCCTCCACTGGGTCCAGATATGAGTGTGACAAAGCACCTTCAGCACCAACCCTGTGTGGTGTGACCTCCAACCTGTGTGAGAAGCATCGGGTGACATATGTCCCCACATGTATGCTGGCGAGCCTTTACATGGGTCCCATGTGTAGTGTGCTCTGAGCGCTCCCACCAGGTCATGGTACTGTGTGCAAACCCACATATCCCCATCAATGGCCTTGGTGAACACTCCAGACTGGGCGAGCAGGTTGGGAGGCAGGATCCGCCCTTGACTATGTAGTTGTGGGTATGTTCGGTATTGGCTGTACACGCTATCTGTAACCATGACCACCTGTATGGACCTCCACACAGCTTTGCAGACAACATTTGTCAAGCGTATAGGGTGTGGCTGTTGACAGTCCATAGGAGCACTACCCTGGCATAGTGGGACCACAGATGCCATATGGCATCCATTGGGGACATAGCCCATAGTAAGGCTAACATGACACAGTGGCGCATGTGTGGGCGAGGGCCTCAAAGAGGATGGGTAGCACACAGCCAGGAAACCATCGGTGCCCATTGCTGGCGTGTCAAACGCCATAGAGATTTGGGACCACCCCAGGCCATTTGACATGTTTTGGAGGATACACTTTGGTGGGAGGGATATGTTCGCTGTTGGGGGGGGGTATGTATGCATGGAACATGTCCTGTGGTATGCAGACAATGTCTGTGGGTGCAGTGACTGTTGTACCATTCTGGACCATTTCCAGCCATGTCAGTGTGCCCCAACCATGTCCTTACCACAGTTAGGGAAGGCCCTGTGGTTGTCTCATGTGCCCTCTGCAGTACCACTCCCTGGCGGACCTGGATGTTGGTATGTGGGGCCGTATGGTGGCCTTGGTATGAATGGGTGATGGTTTCCCTGGTACTGTCATTGCCCTGCCATGTAGTAGCTCCAACTGTTGATGTACAGGTAGTCAGTGGCTGCGGTCCACCACACCATGTGCCTACCTGTGGTGGACAAGGTCCTGATGTCATCATGTTTGCCTGTTGCAGACATGCATGTGGAGTGGTCGGGAAGGCATTCGGTAGGTGTTTTCGGTCTGGCCTCTGTTCAACATTGGCATGGAGGACATGTAGGGTACCACACGGTCATATGATGTGTGTGGTTTTCTGTGGAGAGGTCATCACTGAGGTCCCCATGCTGGTGTTGGTTACAGTGAGTGGATGACCAGTGGATCCACTATACGTTCTTGCATCACCATTGAGGGCTGTACATCCTGTGTGGGGCCTATCCTCACCATGCGTGATGGGCAGAACTGTCAGACATCCCCCCGCGTGGTATGTATGGTGCATGGCTGTTTAACAGTGGCCAGGTGTGTGAACACCTGGGACTGCTGGCGTACTGTGTTGCGCCATGGGTAATGTTCCCAGGCTATGCATGGGTGGTTCATGTCACACAAAGCGGTGCTGTTGTGAGAGCATGCCCACTCACCAGTGTCCTCAGGACATCTGTGAAGGTATCCTGTGTATGTGAGGGTTGTCTGTAGCATGCAACAAACTGTAGACCAGTCCTACACATGGTTAATTGTACCTACATATTCCCCGCAGCAACAACAACGTCTGTGGCATGACCGGGTTACTGTTGTGTGGCCGGAAACACAGGATGGTCCGCATTCCGCCACCCATGCCGTCGCACCATGTGTATGCATGTCTGATCTGTGCCGACTCTAAGTGTCTGAGCATGCCCAGTAGGCAGCTGTGTAGATAGACACACAGCACAGTGCACACCGCAGCCGTCTGCAGTAATACCTCGAGTGCATGCCTCTATCCCCTACATAGCGGCCACGTCTGTGGCATGGCCAGGTTTCTGTTGTGTGGCTGGACACACCGGCCGGTCCACATTCGCCACCCATGCCGTCGCAACATGTGTATGCATGTCTGCCCTGTGCCGAGTCTAAGTGTCTGAGCATGCCCAGTATGCAGTGATGTACTGATCAGTAGTTACTTGTTATTCTGGACTGCAGCACTAGCGTGTTAGTGTCCGCCGACCTTGGGATGGTAACAGACTGCGTGACTGCGCACTCTGTCCGAACACCCGGCGGGCGCATTGCCTTTGCAAATGATACCACTCACGTGGGGTATGCCTCCTGACAGCGCTCTGCTCAGTAAACTTCGGTAGCGTTCTGTAAATGCTTCATACTGTAGTGTGTTCATGTAGATAGGCGTAGGTTCGTCCCCGTCCTTTCCGTGTGTGTGTGTGTGTGTGTGTGTGTGTGTGTGTGTGTGTGTGTGTGTTTCCAGCTCGTCTGCGACTGAATATGCTTTTAGGCGGCTCCGCAACACATGCCTTGGCTATTGCCACCTATTGTCTTCGGCTGGCGTCAGCAGCCTACAAGTATGCCTGTGACAGCGCTCTGTTTAGCAAACTTCGGTGGCAGCGTTCTGTAAATGCTTCATACTGTAGTGAGTTCATGTAGATAGGCGTAGGTTCGACTCCGGCCCTTCCGTGTGTGTGTGTGTGTGTGTCTCTGTGTGTGTGTGTGTTTCCAGCTGCGTCTGCGACTGAATATGCTTTTAGACGCTCCGCAACACATGCCTTGGCTATTGCCACCTATTGTCTTCTGGCTGGCGTCAGCAGCCTACAAGTATGCCTGTGACAGCGCTCTGTTTAGCAAACTTCGGTGGCAGCGTTCTGTAAATACTTCATACTGTAGTGAGTTCATGTAGATAGGCGTAGGTTCGACTCCCGGCCCTTCCGTGTGTGTGTGTGTGTGTGTCTCTGTGTGTGTGTGTGTGTTTCCAGCTGCGTCTGCGACTGCATATGCTTTTAGGCGCTCCGCAACACATGCCTTGGCTATTGCCACCTATTGTCTTGCGGCTGACGTCAGCAGCCTACAAGGATGCCTGTGACAGCGCTCTGTTTAGCAAACTTCGGTGGCAGCGTTCTGTAAATGGTTCATACTGTAGTGAGTTAATGTAGATAGGGGTAGGTTCGACTCGCGGCCCTTCCGTGTGTGTGTGTGTGTGTGTCTCTGTGTGTGTGTGTGTTTCCAGCTCGTCTGCGACTGCATATGCTTTTAGGCGGCTCCGCAACACATGCCTTGGCTATTGCCACCTATTGTCTTCGGCTGGCGTCAGCAGCCTACAAGTATGCCTGTGACAGCGCTCTGTTTAGCAAACTCGGTGGCAGCGTTCTGTAAATGCTTCATACTGTAGTGAGTTCATGTAGATAGGCGTAGGTTCGACTCCCGGCCCTTCCGTGTGTGTGTGTGTGTGTCTCTGTGTGTGTGTGTGTGTTTCCAGCTGCGTCTGCGACTGCATATGCTTTTAGACGCTCCGCAACACATGCCTTGGCTATTGCCACCTATTGTCTTCGCGGCTGGCGTCAGCAGCCTACAAGTATGCCTGTGACAGCGCTCTGTTTAGCAAACTTCGGTGGCAGCGTTCTGTAAATGCTTCATACTGTAGTGAGTTCATGTAGATAGGCGTAGGTTCGACTCCCGGCCCTTCCGTGTGTGTGTGTGTGTGTGTCTCTGTGTGTGTGTGTGTTTCCAGCTGCGTCTGCGACTGCATATGCTTTTAGACGCTCCGCAACACATGCCTTGGCTATTGCCACCTATTGTCTTCTGGCTGGCGTCAGCAGCCTACAAGTATGCCTGTGACAGCGCTCTGTTTAGCAAACTTCGGTGGCAGCGTTCTGTAAATGCTTCATACTGTAGTGAGTTCATGTAGATAGGCGCAGGTTCGACTCTCGGCTCTACCGGGTGTGTGTGTGTGTGTGTCTTTGTGTGTGTGTGTGTTTCCAGCTGCGTCTGCGTCTGCATATGCTTTTAGGCGCTCCGCATAACACATGCCTTGGCTATTGCCACCTATTGTCTTCGCGGCTGGCGTCAGCAGCCTACAAGTATGCCTGTGACAGCGCTCTGTTTAGCAAACTTCGGTGGCAGCGTTCTGTAAATGCTTCATACTGTAGTGAGTTCATGTAGATAGGCGTAGGTTCGACTCCCGGCCCTTCCGTGTGTGTGTGTGTGTGTGTCTCTGTGTGTGTGTGTGTGTTTCCAGCTGTCTCTGCGACTGATTATGCTTATAGACGCTCCGCAACACATGCCTTGGCTATTGCCACCTATTGTCTTGCGGCTGACGTCAGCAGCCTACAAGTATGCCTGTGACAGCGCTCTGTTTAGCAAACTCGGTAGCGCATTCTGTAAATGCTTCATACTGTAGTGAGTTCATGTAGATAGGCGTAGGTTCGACTCCCGGCCCTTCCGTGTGTGTGTGTGTGTGTGTGTGTGTGTGTTTCCAGCTGCGTCTGCGACTGCATATGCTTTTAGACGCTCCGCAACACATGCCTTGGCTATTGCCACCTATTGTCTTGTGGCTGGCGTCAGCAGCCTACAAGTATGCCTGTGACAGCGCTCTGTTTAGCAAACTTCGGTGGCGCGTTCTGTAAATGCTTCATACTGTAGTGAGTTCATGTAGATAGGCGTGGGTTCGACTCCGGCCCTTCCGTGTGTGTGTGTGTGTTTCCAGCTGTCTCTGCGACTGATTATGCTTATAGGCGGCTCCGCAACACATGCCTTGGCTATTGCCAACTATTGTCTTCGGGTGATGTCAGCAGCCTACAAGTATGCCTGTGACAGCGCTCTGTTTAGCAAACTTCGGTAGCGCGTTCTGTAAATGCTTCATACTGTAGTGAGTATCATGTAGATAGGCGTAGGTTCGACTAAGCGGCCCTTCCATGTGTGTGTGTGTGTTTCCAGCTGCCTCTGCGGATAAACATGCTTTTATCGCTCCAACACATGCCTTGCCTATTGCCAGCTATTGTTTTACGGGCGATGTCACCCGCCTAGAAGTATGCCTCTGTCAGCGCTGTGCTCAGTAAACTTCGGTAGTGCGTTCTGTAAATGCTTCATACTGTAGTGAGTTCATGTAGATAGGCGTAGGTTCGACTCCGGCCCTTGCGTGTGTTTGTGTGTGTGTGTTTTGCAGCTGCCTCTGCGGATGTACATGCTTTTAGGCGGCTTGCAACACATACCTTGCCTACCAGCGGCCATTCCTGTCTGGTTGTTGTCACCCACCTGTACATGTGCCTCTGCTGGTGGTGTGCTCGGTGGTCCCGTGGCGCATACCATACCTGTGTTATGCGTTTGTGCGGTTGGGTATGTGGGGTGTGGTCAATCACCATCGTGCCACATGTGTGTGTGTGTCCATGCTCCCAGCTGCATGGGTTCATAGGGTATGGCTTTGAGGTTTCTGCGGAACACCCATATCCTGGCGCCATCCTTGTGTTTGTGGATGGTGGGGCGCAGATCGTGTACTGCTTGTGTGCTTCTTCTGGTGGCGACCTCCGTGGCGTGTTCTCCACGTGTACCCTACTATGGTGTTGTGGGTTGCTGCTGTGTACATTACACTCACGGGCCTGCGGATGTGCTCGTGTGTACCTCTTTCTTTGTATATCTATGTACCTATGTTGTGGCCGTGCCGCTGCTCTCCCATGGACAGCCGTCTTCCCCATGTATCGCATATTTGCGGCTGACACATATAACTGTGGTACTTTGCATATCCACACATTGTCCATGCACTGTCCGTATTCCAGAACACCTCATAGACATCGCTGGATTACATGGCAGACAGCTATCCTTGCTGTCCTTACACTTTACCCATACATGACATACACCTTGTGTGTACTTGCCTATTTATGGTGTGTGTATGTCTATGTGTGCTGTATGCATGGCCGTGTGTGTGTCCCACTATAGCCATGTGTGCAGCTGTCGCCACTATGGGTATCCTTGTGGCCGCTGTCACATGTGCCGTCTGCACATACCTGCAGACTGTACTACCCCTGCGGCGGCAGCGGCCTTAGATCGGCGGTGCCCTGGGCTGTGGGGCTACATGGCTGCGCCAGCACAACACATGGTGCACCCATCTTGATATACCTCGTGACACGCATACTAGAAAGGTGTCCCTACTAGTAAAGCGGCCTGGCCAGCGGCACGATTGTCGTATGCCTACGACGGCTATGGGCACATCACAAGGCACATGTCTACAGTCGGTGTTTTACGCCGTCTAGGGTATTACACCACAGGAGGGACCTCCACAGCTATGCTGAAGAATGCGTATGTAGATAGATTAGTAGGTGGAGGTTTGGCCACACACCAGGGCTGACCGATGGATAACTGTTGAGGCATCCTTTGTGAAGCAGGTGGAGCGAACACCCGTAACAGGAATGTAGTGTAGATGCAGATGTAGGGTTAACATACATTTGTCTACTCTGTCAGTTCTGTACCATTGTATTACAGTGATATGCTATGCATATCTTCCATATACATTGTTAGGTCTCTGATCGTTGTGGGGTCGGCATAGTACAATATCATGTAATACGTGTGTTCATAGGATGCCTTCTGAATTGTTGACATACGTGTGTGTCGTTAGCAGTGCGTCTGTGCTTTCTATGCTGTGGCTACATGTTCATTGTTCGCATAGAAAATGACAAATGGAAGTGTGCGTGTGGATACTTAAAGACTGGATGCGCCCATGTTATGTGTGCGTCTCCACGGGGCCTACGGGTGATAAGCGCATACATGTCTAACCTTTGTATACCATGTGTGACCTGCCGTGCTCGAAATGTTTCGGTTGACTGTTCCATCTACCTATGTGTGACATGGTTTGTGGCCATAGGGTGCCAGCGGGTCTTTATTGTTGAGCATGTGTTTTCCATGGTCAATTGACATCAATCCTATTAATCCACTGAAGGATGTCTTTCATTGGTGGGAGCATGCATGGTTCGACCATCGTATGTCTTTCCCAGCTGGCGTTGATATTGTGCCATTGGTATGGTTCTACAGGTCACCCATCTGTTCTGCTGTATGGGCGTCGATCCCCATTAATGTGCTGGCGGATTAAGTGCGTATACTCCGGTATCTGCCCAGCGGTCTGGCTTTGTATGGGGAGTGTCTACTGTAGTCCCTATCTGTATTTCCTGGGTTATGCCTTGTAACAGCTGTGGGATTCCCCCAGGTTTGCAGCTATGGGTGCCATCTTGGCCCTCGTTTGTCCATCTATGGGAACTGCCTACTGGACACTAGTATAGGGCTGTACACATTACACAGCTGCATTCATCATTTTCAGCGGGATGATTGCCATTATTAGTGCGAATGCGCATATGCCATGCCCACGTCCCTCACGAGGCGGGACAGCGAATCATCTGCCAATCCACGCCGAGACCCATTTTGCATACCCACGATCCCATGTCTGCAACACTCGACAGTACCCATTGCACATCCTTCATGTGTGCGGGAATGGGATGTGAGCATGCGTCTATTGACACGACGAGCTGGGGAGTCCTATTCATATGTCCTGCATGTCATGGACACTTGTCATCACCCTTGTACACGCTTGTGGTGCCCATATCTACCTGTGCGTAGTCACGGCTGTCACTTCTTCTGGTTACGCGATAGCAGCCTGTCGCCAACACCTATGGACAAATATGTGGGTCCTACTATGGACACCGATGTGCATATGTAAAGTGTAGAACATGTTGGACCGTGTCCATTCGGCCAGTGGTTTTGACTGCGCTGTATGTTCCCCAGTCGCGGATGTCTGTTTGCCTACCCATGTTATGTAGTGCTCACGGAACCCGTGTCCTTCCACAATTAACCCATATGGTGTTACTGTAGTCCTGCAGGTTGGCAACTGCTTTATGTAATCCTCAGAGGTCCCATTGTGAACTATCCGCCACTGTATTGCCATAATAACACAGCGGGTACATGTAGAACCCATTTATTCATGACAGGATGTTCTTTATGAGTGGGAGCGCCATACTTTAAGCATGCTATGACCTTCCTAGTTGGCGTTGTTGGAGTGCCATTAATATGTGTTCCACAGGCGCCCGTATGTTCAGCGGGTGGAAGCGGGTGATCCCCATAGACTTGCTAGCAGCTTGGTTGCTGTATGCGCGGGATTATGCGGCTGGATGGATGTCTATGGAGTGTGTCTACTGTTGTTTCCAGCTGTATTTCCTGTGTTATGCCTTGCTACAGCTGTGTTATTTCACCAGGTTTGCTATTCTGGGTGCCATCTTGTCCGTGCGTTTGTCCAGCCTTGGGAAATGCCTACTGGACACTGGTGTATGGCTGTACCCATTTCACACCTGCATGTTGCATTCTCCGGTGGATGATTGCCATTATTGGTGGGGGGTAAGCCATGTTCTGTACCCACATCCCTCTCACGAGGCGGGACAATGGATCCTCTGCCAATCATCTCCGACACCCATTTCTGCATACCCAAGATGCCATGGCTGCAACCCTCGACAGTAGCCATTGCAAATCCTCCATGTGTGCGGGAATGGGATGTGGGCACATGTGTGGACTCGACAATCTGTGGATGTCTGTGCATATGTCCCTCATTTCATGGACAGGTGTCATCAACCTTGAACACGCTGGCGGTGCATTTCTGCTGCTGTGCGTAGTCACGGCTGTAGTTCATCTTGGTCTCCTCGCAGAAGAAGAAATTTTGGGTCCTACAATGGACACAAATGTGCATATGTAAAATGTAGAACATGTTGGACTGTGTCCATCTGGCCAGTGGTTGTGACCGCTGCTGTATGTTCCCCAATCGCGGATGTGTGTTTGACTACACATATTATGTTGTGCTATGAAACCCGTGTCCTACAACGATTAACCCAAATGGTAATGATGTCATGCTGCAGGTTGGCAACTGCTTTAGGTAATCCACAAAAGGGCCAGTAGGGCGTATACGCTACTGTATTGTCAATATAACACAGCGGAACATGTATACCCTATTTATTCATTTACGGATGTTAGTTATATGCGTGAGCGCCAGTGTTGAAACATCCTATGACCTTCCTAGTTGAAGTTGTTTGTGTGCCATTAGTATATGTTCCACAGGTCGCCCATTTGTTCCGCGGTATGGGCGAGTGATCCTCATGTTGTTGATGGCAGATCCAGTGCCATATGCGCGGTATTCGCCGCGGCAGTCTGTCTTTGTATGGGGAGTGTCTACTGTAGTCCCTATCTGTATTTCCTGTGTTATGCCTTACTGCAGCTGTGTAATTCCATCAGGTTTCCAGTTATAGGTGCCATCTCGGTCGTACACTTGTCCATCCATGGGAATTGCCTACTGGACACTGATATAGGGCTGTACAACACTCACACCTGCTTTTACCATTATCCGGTGGATGCTTTGCATCATTAGTGGGGAGTAAGGCCGTGCTATACCGCATCCCTCCCGCGGCGTGACAGCGGATTATCTGCCAAACAACATCGAGCCCCATATCTGCATACCCAGGATCCCATGGCTGCAACCCTCCACGGTACCCATTACACATCCGTCATGTGTGCGGGACTGGGATGTGGGCGCACTTCTATGGACACGACAATCTGGGGATTTCTGTTCATATGTCCTGCATTTCATGGACAGTTGTCCCCAACCTTAAACACGCTGGTGGTGCATATGTCTAGCTGTGCCGCAGTCAGGGCTGTCACTTCTTCTGCGTCGATGGCAGCTGGTCGATGCTGCGAATGGATCAATTTTTGGAGTCCTACAATGGACACCGATGTGCATATGTAAAGTGTAGAACGTGTTGGACTGTCACCATCTGGCCAGTGGTTGTGACTGCTGCTGTATGTTCCCCAATCGTGGATGTCTGTTTGACTACCCATATTATGTATTACTTGGCCTGTCTATGTCCACGAGCGGTGGCGGAAATACAGCAAAACCACGACAATGGAGCCTAGTACCAGAACAGTCACAACTAAACAAAGCAAAAGGTACTAGTGGAAGAAAACGGCTCCTTTTTTTCTTTTTTTAGCAGCTTTATTAACAAAAGTAGCGAACCAAGCAGCAACCGTAGTTTCAGCAAAACACTCCAAACACATTAGCGCTATGTCTCCACACCTGCGTTTTCGTTTGAATACACTTCCTCAGATGCACAATACTACAAGCTCTTCCCCTTCTGCTTAAATACTATTGCTGATTGAATAATTAATCCTAATAATACAATAATTACTTAATTGCCATATTCTTCATATATTATACTATACATCACATTTACAAAGTGCCTTCATGTCTACCCTTGAAATCATGTTACAATTTATTACATTCCTGCTCACAACATTTTCTATAATTAATTATCAACTTTTATTCATGATATTCAAAACATTAAAATTTGACATTTTATATACAAAATCTAAACATATAAAATATATCTACAATAATATATACAAACATACAAGTAAAAACATCCAATGCCCTCTGGTGTCTGGATGAACACATTACAACCACTGTTTTCACAGTTATGCCCAAACTTAATACACTTCAAAGTTTACCCAGGTTCAAATTCATTTCTTACAGATACCCTTTCCCATAATTATCCTGTCACTTCTTTTTACCTTTTTCCACAAAATAGTGCTGATTAATTATATATTTAATTATCTTTAATAATGTCTCAGTATCTTTAATCCCCTGTTATAAATTTTCCAACTCAGAGCTTCGCTGCTCTTATTTTTCAATACTGGGGCCAAAGATACATAATTATTCAACCCTGGTGGGTTATAAGCTTCCAAATGAAGTTGCCATAATAACTCTTTGTACTCAATTGTCTCCTCCCATTGTCCACCACGTATATCTTTGTTTACTACCTCTAACACAAAGAAGGTATAATCAGCTTCTTCACATTTTATTTTATGCTTGTACAGAGCATTACACATATCTTTGTCTTCATCTCATAGTTATGCTCGTAGATTCTATCTCTTAGTCTTCTTTCAGACTTCCCCACATAAAATGCCTCACATTTCTTACAAATACTTAGGTATATTATACCTTTTGTTTGACAATTAACATATTGCTTACTCTGCACTAATATGTCCCTACTTTTCACATAAATTTATATCTTTATTGCAAATATTCGGGCACTGGGAGCACCTCCCACATTTATATGTGCCTTTTCTCTCCCTGGAAGTATTGTTTTCCTTAATTCTTCTTTCAAACAATTTTTCAAATTTCTCCCTTTTCTATATGTACATTTCAAGGGTTGTATAAACAGACTTCTTAAATCAGAGAATTCACCAAACTGTACCCATTCTTCCTCCACTATTCTTTGTATGACCTTAGCCTCCCCACTATAATCTGTTATAAAGTTATTTCTTAACTCAAAATTGTTTTTGTCGAGGTTGGTCACCTTCTCAAGGTCATCTTCCTGTCCTAAAATAGGCCGATGTTGTCCACTCTTCCTTCCCTTACTTCCTTCTCAATTTCATCTATTAATTTCCTTGGGTAGCCTCTATCTAAAAACATCCCTCTTAGTTTCATACACTCTTCCTCATAATCACTGTCCCTAGAGGTCATCCAACTACCTCGAACATACTGCCCTTTTACTATTCCCTTTTTGTGGTGGTGGGGGTGTGGAAATACAGCAAACCTTGGGTCCTGGTCATCTTCATAACAGACATTATTGCATATATATCAGGCCAAAACAGACAATGACACTAAAGATACACTCCACAGTCAAATGATACAGAGCTCTTTCACCCACTGACATGAGGCATCGTCGGACTACAAAATACATTGGATAGTCGTCCCTTATACACTTCCTTCAGAGTCAGTTCGAAGTCAATTAATCAATAAACCTGCTCATAGTTAAGTAGACAGTGCTCCAGGTCTTGATGATAACGTGACATATACTGATCAGTGTTGCATACATTACTTAATGGAAACAATAATACACCAACGATGTGTTAATGTATCTACAATATTGGTAAATACAATCAGTATCCGGACACATAGTTGATAATTGTTGAGAGTGCACCTTAGGATGTAGTGTGTTGATCAGGTTATTGTATATCGATGTGTATATTAGTAGCATTACGATAACAAAGCATGGAATCAATAGGTACTATTTAAGCATATATTTCACAATTGTGAATGTAATCGTGTGGAGGAGACATCCGTAACCTTCTCTGCTTCCACTGGATCACACACGCTGCATTACACTTTCGCATGTCCGGATTGTGTGTACGCGCGCCGCACATGCATATCCGTATTCCGTTTATATATGTTTACAGTGTCTGTGTGGTTACGTGTTTTGCGTTACTTGTGACTATTCGGTAACATATGTCTGATCCGGTTGGCGGGCGTGTGCAGAAAGCACTGACAGCTTTATATATGTAGCGGTGTTTGCAGCATGGGCGCTTTACGTGCGTGCACATCTATATGTTCTATAGTCATGATTCCAGCGTGACTGCAGTCACGTTTGAGACTTACTGTGACCAGTGCCGCGTTAGCTGTTCGTTGTCATTAATATGCATACCCGTGGTACCTATGTACATTTGCATATCACCCCCGCACGCCGCGTCACAGGCATCCATTCCCCTGCTGGGAAAGGTGCGGTACTGCATGTTGAACATTCCTAATTCCCCTCGCTCATGGCCCAGGATGCATATGTCGTCACCACAGGGCTGTTCAGATGACAGCTGCTTATATCCCATATGCATACAGGCCTTGATTGTCAGGGTGTTGCTGTGGTGCTTTGGGTTTGGTCTTGTCCGCCCACAGTGCGGGACCGCCCTGACCCTGTCTGAATGTTAGATGAGTCACATGGGCACGTTTTGTCCGTGTCCATGGTACTATGTCACGGCCCCAATTAGTCTTAACCGTGTCGAATGTCCGGTGTATCCGTTGTAGATCTCGTTATACTAATTGCACGGTCTGATCGAAGTAACCTACTGCCATTACTAACCCTCCGTATGTATGGGCTGTGTCGCAATATTACAAGGGTTTGACATTGCGTGGCGGCGTTCACTGAGCCACAGACATGTCCGTTGCTTTTGGCCGGTTCGCTGTGCTACACACATTTAACATGGCGTAACAGGTTGAACAGCTCGAACCACGAGGACATCGGGTTGTCCGTCGTTGTCTATTATTGAATGTCTCTGTGGAGTTTGTTTCACAAAGCGACACATTGTCGGCATTGTTAGCGGACATCTCGCGCGATGCGTCCGCACCGGCCGGGTGGCGTATGTCTGCCTTTGGCGGCGAACAGGCATTATGCTGTGCCATTCTGTCTGGGGATATATGGTTTCCTTCCTTACGTAGATGATGTGCCATACTAGCAATGACCCTAGCGATGACCAGCGTCTAGGTGTGGGTACTGCTGTATTACCCACGACAAGAGTGGCGTTGGGCTAAGTGGTGACCTAGGCAGAGGTTGCCACCGATCGTCACCCGCTACCCCCTCCTGGTCTACCTACACCACATAGAGTCTGGAAAGGTGCCCGAGTATAGCAACACCCTAGGCGGCTACCTGCTTGGCCTATGCCTAAGGCCGGCTATGTGTGTGGTCCCTTGGGCATCGGACTCGGGAGCGTGGCACGTCTGCCGTTGGTATGTCAGCATTACCCACATCCGGCCCCAAGGCAGTTAACACAACATCCATGGGTCCACATGGTGTCCCAGCTGTGCACTCCGGGAACTCTATGGGAATTTAACCCACGCCGGACAGCTGTGTAATCCTAGCCTCACCTCAGGATCGTGCCTGAGTAGTAGCACAGGGCGACTGTAGTCACACTCCACATAGATGGTGCCTCCACTGACCCTGGGTATTACCATACCATTAGTTTGACAAGCCTTATCTGCAAAGCCATGGAGATGGATCATAATGGGACACATAGATGAGGACATAGGGGACCCGCATACTTTGGATACAACCCAGTTTAGCTTGGTCATAGTCAGATCATGCCCTTTACCGTGTTTCACTTTGTAGAATCAGTCACCAAGGCCATTGCTGAGGGTAAACCAGTCCATACAGCCTACCTCAACCCGGCAGAGGCCGTCGACACAATACCCCCTCGGGTATACTTGATAAACCCGTCATCTTGAATGTAAGTCCATACATCGCCCTATGGGTTGCAAGCGGGCTAGGTCACAGAACACACATGGCCATAGTTGCTGGCGCCATGTCATACTCACAGCCAGTCACAGGTGGTGTCCCATGGGGCTCAGTCCTGGGTCCACTATTTCCAGCATCTCGTTTCCAATGTACCGCACACACAGGGGTTATGGGTGACAATGTTTGCATCGACTGCAAACCCGGATGCCAAGGTCAGACACACATCTGACACAGATATCCTTCAGGAGTGCCTCACAGATGTGGATAAGTGGTACCAGAGACATGTCCTACAGCTAAATGCCAGGAAATGCATAGGCATACCGCCGGGATGAACAAGGTTACCCGAGCTACCATATAGGTGGCAGTCCACTGAACACGGAGGGTTACCAGTGATCTGGGGACACGTGTTGTTGTTAACCGTTCGTTAGTTAGACACACATGTTGCTAACATAGTTGGGTAGACCTTCCACATTGGCCACATCATCATGAAGGGATTCACATCTAGATCAGGGGAGGTCATTGTCCCCTTGTACTCATCACTCAATAGACCTATGATTGGGTACAATGCCCGTTCAGAATGTATCTGACCCAACACCTGCAGCAGCTGGAAGGCAACAACAGTTCTTCGACAAGCGGATGCAGGGTCTCAGGTATATGTGTTATACTGACCGACTGAAAGTATTCCAGCTGTATACAGTTGCATACCAGTTGCCCAGAGGTGACCCGTGCCTGGCATGCGGCTGGGTCGAACAGATCTGATGACTATGCTTCACGTAAATAAGGTAGATCCCTCAGAACGACAAGGGCAGCTGACGTACACCTTGGCACTGTCATTAATCGAGCGGGTTGTTGGGACGGATTCATCACCCGGACACTCACTATGCTGTGGAGCGACATCCCAGTACATGTAAGGGCAAGCACCTCGCTGGCCTTCTGTTGAAATGTTACACATGGATGTCTGCATTGATTTATTTCTGTAACCTTGTAAATGAATGTTACATTAGCACATTGTGAATCTTTACATTTCGTTGGTCTATTTTACAGTACTCATATTCATACGGTTTATGTGTATATATTATGGTTCATTCATATTACTAGGTGTCTGCAGTTCTGTTAATATATTGGCACAATCCGTAGGACATATACATGTAGCTTACACAGTCAGAGATTTGGAAAACATTTTATGTTGGTTCATGTTTCATATATGTACATATATTTCCATTTTCCGGTGAATACTGTACCTTTCGAACAATGTCTGTTGTCCTCACTGTGTGGGATGTGTAACCCAAGTAAGGTTTGTTAAACTTGTCTGCCTTTAAGGCATGTAATTAGTACCTAGCACATCTAATGTACCAACCAATTAATGCTTGTAAATTTAGTAGGTTGAACTACATTGTATGTAGTCTGAATAAGTCTGCTTATGAAGCAGGCGAAGTGTGCTCAATACACTATGGTTACTGCCTTTAATTCTTGGTGTGCTCTGGTTGGTCACTGCCGCTCCCTACAGTACCTCGTCTTTGCTTTGGACTTCATCGGCTGGTTGTCTGTGTTTCTTGTATGGAGAATGTCAACTGTAGTCCCTATGTGTATGAGTTGTGTAATGCTTTACTACGGCAGTGTAATTCCACGGGTTTGCATTTATGTGTGCCATCTTAGTCATACGCTTGTCCATCCATGTGAATTGCCTACTATACACTGGTATGCATATCTGCTGTCAGGGACATGTCCCACAGCTAACTGGTACATAATGCAAAGTCATACCTGTCGAGGGTAGTAGGTCACCCCTGTACAACGTATAGGTGGCTGTCCACACAGCACAGGGGTGACTACCAGGGATCAGGGGACAGGGTTTGAGGGTCGCCTTTCATTCAACACACACATTGCTATCGTGGTTCTGTGGGACTTCTACATTGACCACCTGTATGTGCAGGGAGTCACATCTGACTTCACAGCCCGACACGTACACACGGTCACTATATAGCATAGAACTTCACTTATTTGCCTAAGTATGAGCTTATTGTTGTGGCAGTTTGGTAGCTTATTCTGTTTCTTGGGACATTTAGGTATTTCAGTTACGGAAATAACCGATTCAGGCTACAATTACATTAAATACGGGAAATCATTATGACCTACACTCTTCGCACACTTCCGTTTTTAATGCTTTATTTGAACACGATGCCAATACAGGGACTGCCCCTCGCAAAGTGGGACGGTTGGTGACCTTAGTCGCTACTCCTGTGTCGGTGCGGCGTGCTGACATGCTGCTGTACACCTTCTCTGACTATGCACACTCACAGTACATTGCTGTACGGACACGGTATTACGCGTATCCTTTGTTCCTTGGACAGGTACATTTCGGGCTGCGTGGGTTTTATTTGCTTCTCTGTTTAGTTGGGACGGGTACTTTGTTGCATACTCTGCGGACATTTCATTCTGCACGGGCCATGGCTGCAGCCATTTCTATTCTGGGCGGACTATGGCGGACAGCACGTTAGGTTGCTCTTCGCCTGCATGCTTAAACACGCCTACTGACGCATCCTACTTGGGCTCGCTCACGTACACTACGCACATGCCTGTGGTTACGGTGCACTCTCATTAATATGCATATGGCGCTACTGCGCCGGCTATGCAATGCACCGCCGGCGCAAGCCTTACGCCGGCCTTGCGCCGAGCTTCATGAATCCCGGGGATAGTTTTTATTCACAGTTTTTATTAATATATTAATATATAGTTTTAGTATATATTTATATGATATTTGTCAACAAGGAATTTGTATAACACACACAAATTGTAAATATTTTTATGTTATGGTTTTTAGTTTGGTTTTTAAAGATTTTGGTTATTTAAGGAAAATGGTATGCTGTTAAGATCTATTGAAAATGTGCATATACATTATGTAGTATGCAGAGCATTGAAAAGAATCTTAGAACATGAAAGGGTTAATAGCGTTCACGATTTACACAGTTTATGATTGGTTAGAAAGGGAGGTGTGTGTATGACGTTTTCTGGTTTAAACGCACTTTTAAAGCATTTGGGAAATGGTAATGGATATTCTCTGAAGAAGCCTGTCTTTTTTATACAGGTGAAAGCGCTAAGAAATTACCTGTTTTTAAATTTATGGTGAGTTTCATTAAATTTGTTTTTGGTTTTGGAATTAAATTTGTTTTTGGTTTTGAAAAGAAAACGAGCATTGTATGAATTGTTTCGTGGCGTTCCTCAAGCCTTCCCTGTTTCGGAAACCCGGTCTGGTTCTTATTACAAGTTTGAAGACGTGAGTTTTATTGGTAGTACAATTGTCTTTTGTATGGGTGACTCATACAGTGTCCATTTGGTAAGGTGGCAACTGTAGGAATACTGGCTGTTCCGTATGGTGTGCACCCTCTAAATATGTATCTTCCTATACATATTTCTGTATGTGTATGTGTAGTTACATATATATATATACATTATATTTCATTCACAGTGTTTAAGTTGTTTTTATATGTAATATTTGTATAATTTATTTTTAGATTTACATTAGTAAATGAATATAGTTATGTATCCATGTTCTTAGGTTAGTGCTTTTGTAGTTTAGGATGTACCAGTTACACTTAATGTATTGGTATTCTCATTTGTTGGAATGTGTGATTTTATGTGGCCTTTTGCTTTAAATGTATAATTAATGATCTGTTAATTTATTAATTAGTGGTTTGTTATAGTATTTAAACTTGTGGAATGAAGGATTTGTTGTATCTGATGAAGTCTTTTAAACCGACGAAAACGTGTGTGGAGTGTACTTCTGCAATATTATTGACACGTTAATAAACCTGGTTGATTTTTGCCTGATTGTGAGCCTTATTGCCTAAACTACTGGACTGGTGTGGCTGCTTTCTTTGGTGAAGTTTGTTATACTGCAGCGTTGTTTTTTGAGGTGTGTTCGTTATGGCTGCTAGTCCGGTGGTGTCTCCAGGGCAAGGACAACAGAGGAATTTCCCTGTGGAATCGTCCGGGTCCGAAATGGACGGACTATCTCGGCTCACGGGCCAATTAACAACTTTGATCAACCTTTTGACTCCTTTGGGAACGGGTATTCAGGCTCTATTACAAGAGCAACGCAATTCCCTTAGGTTGGTTGATTCCAACCAGAGAAATGCACCCGTTTTACAATCCTATGATGGTGTAGTCCGACCGAGAGAGAACGTACAGGGTGTACGTGCTTCTGCTACCGATTTTAACAATACGCCAGCTGTTTTTCATCAAATTGCATCTTCGCCCATTTCTGCTGTACAACCTGACGGATGTCATGAGAATAACCATTCTTCTACCTCTTTTAATGAATGGTTTAAGGTTAAACCCAAATTTCTTTTCGAGGAGCATTTTCAGGGCCGTGGTGCTAATGGCGTTGCATATTCGGAATTGGAACGGCGTTTTGAGAACGCACTCTACCGATATCGGACACTGGAGTTGGACAATTTGTATTTGATGGAAAACTTAAACAAAGGTACTGTACCCAAGGGTTTGCGGGTATTTAAACACCCTAATCAGGTTATGGCAGGTAGCCCCTTTCATAAGGACCTCATAGAGGCCTTTGATCAATGTGGGCGTAGCATTGTAAAAGCTATAATCAAAAAGAATAACGAAGAATTGTGCATTCTACAACAAGATATTGCGGTATATTTTAAAAAAATGTCTGATGATTTATTGTTTAATTCCAACAAATGTAGTGAAATTAGAAGGGACATAGATATGCATTGTGAGACTGTGTTGAGTCGCAAGTACAAAAAGTTAAGAAGGGACTTGTTAGAATATGAACAAGGACGCCAATATCCTAATCCGCCTCCTTTTAAACCATTTTATCATCATGAGCATGATTTTGGACCTTCCCTTGATAGTCCCCCTAGAGAGGTTCCATTGGAACAGAGGGATATTATATCACCACATGGTGAATTGACTGAATTAATGGGTGAGGATGAGCCAGCTTTGCGTAGGTCCGAACGTATTCGCCAACAAGGGCAACAATCCCATAACAATTTTCACCCTTTAGACCGGGCCCCTCCGTTACTGAGAGGGGGGAAGGGGGGATACACTCGGGGATGGAAGAGAAATCAGAGACAGCACTGGTAAGAAATTGTGAACATATTGTTACTTCTTTGGGAAACTATACTTTACATTCTTGTAATGACTACCATATTTACAATTATAGTGATTTTGATATATCAGATTGTTGTTTCCAGTTATTCACAAAGGGGTTCAAGTACGTGCCTAAGAAATCCAGTAATTTAATATCAGCTATCCTGGACCTTAAGCTTTTCACCCGAAAACTAAATTTGGAAAATCTATTGGGTAATTCTAATGCTACTCCTGGTTTTTTTCTGAAGAGATCTAGTACTTTTAATCCCCCCCTTCCCCCACAACTCAAAAACTTTGAGAAACGGATTGAGGGTAGGTTTAGGAGGGAGTTGGGTAAGGATCGTCCTGGGGTTAATTTAACCCAAGAGGAGAGATTATTACTTGAAAATCTTAGGGGTGACCCCACCCTTAGGGTTATGGAACCTGATAAGGGTGGGGGGACGGTCATCATGGATAGTTTGGTATACCAAGGCAAAATGTATGATATCCTTCATGACCATATGAAATACACCTCTGCCTCCCTGAACGAAATTCATATTTCTTACCACAAGATTGATCTAGTGGTTCAGGACCTATTAGATCAAGAGGTTATCGATTTCCCGGTTTACACCTTCCTTTCTAACTCAGACCCAAGAATACCATCAATTTTTGGGATTCCCAAGGTGCACAAAGACCCCATTGACCCCCCTTTAAGGCCCATTGTGGCCTCCCAAGGTTCTAAAACACACCCCATATCCAAATTTTTGGACTGGAAATTGAAAGAACTATGGGGTAGGGAAGAATACATTCTAAAAGATTCCTGGGCCTTTTTGCGTCAAGTAACATCGGAACTATTTGTGCCTAATTTGGTATTTTTGACCATCGACGTGGTGGATCTTTTTTCTGTAATTCCCCACGAATTAGGTCTTGAATGGCTAGAGGAGGCCCTTTGGGAATGCCCCAACATTACTAATAATGATGTGCATGCCATCACTGAGTTAATGGGAATTGTTTTAAAGAACAATTTTGTGTTCTTTTCCGGAGAATATTTCCATCAAACAACAGGTGTGTCAATGGGGGCAAATTGTGCACCTATCTATGCTGATATTATTATGCACATTTGGGAAAAGAAGTTTATTCTGGATAGCCCTTTTTCTAATTTTTGGAACTTTTATGTTAGATTCTTAGATGATGTTTGTATCTTTTGGACAGGTGCCGTGGGGGATATTGAAAAATTTATTCAGTATATTAATACCACCACTAATTTCCTAAGGTTCACACATCACATTTCCCATCATAGTGTCAACTACTTGGATATAACCCTTACCACGGTTGATGGTGGGTTTAAATCTAGTATCTATCGTAAACCCACATTTTCCAATGGGTACTTACATTATCAGAGTTCACACCCCAATTTCCAAAAGAGGGGGATAGTTAAGGGACAATACGTTCGTATTTCTAGGATGACTTCCCTAGATGCGGACTATCAGCAAGAATGTGGCACATTACAAAAATTGTTTTTAGAAAGGGGCTACCCTGTATCCTTGATCAAGACCGTTGAAGAGGAGGTTACTTTAGCTAGATCTTCCACATTTGCTCCTATTTTGGGTGGGTCTGGTGGAAACATCTTAGGTAGCAATACCAACAGTAAAACTGACCAGTTTGTAGGTAGTTTTACCTTTATTACACAGTTTAGTGGAAATGCCTCCCACATAAGAAGTATTGTGGAAAGGGAATGGGACACCTTTAAGGAGTTGACCGACTTGGATACGTTCAAGGGTAAGGACGTTAGAACTGTGTTTAGGAGGGGTACTAATATTAAAAAGACCTTGGAGCAACAACATGTCCCTACCTTGCATTCTAGACCCAATGTGGGGGTCTTTAAGTGTGGTCATTGCTCCTCTTGCAAGTATATACTTCAAGCTAGCCATGTCTTTGTGGAAAGTAGAGGCAGGGATATCAAGGTCAGGGGTCATTACAACTGTAAAACTGCTGGTTTGGTGTATTTGGCTATATGCCAACTATGTCCAGCGTTTTACGTTGGTAAAACCGAAAGGTTGTTTTCTAGGCGTATTTATGAGCACATTTACGACATCTCTAAGTGCAAAATTACTAGTGCCTTGTACAAGCATACTACCACATGTAACAATGCTAAGTTTCTGTTTTTTGTCTTGGATGTGGTCCCTAAAGACATTAGGGGGGGTCCTTGGGAGGCACGTTTGGCCCACAAAGAAACTTATTGGCAGATTTTGTTGGAGGCCAATAGACCCCCCGGTCTTAATGAATCTATTTCTATTGTTCCTTTTTTAAAAATTAAGGCACATTATATTTAAAAATCAAGGTACATTATATTTCATTCACAGTGTTTAAGTTGTTTTTATATGTAATATTTGTATAATTTATTTTTAGATTTACATTAGTAAATGAATATAGTTATGTATCCATGTTCTTAGGTTAGTGCTTTTGTAGTTTAGGATGTACCAGTTACACTTAATGTATTGGTATTCTCATTTGTTGGAATGTGTGATTTTATGTGGCCTTTTGCTTTAAATGTATAATTAATGATCTGTTAATTTATTAATTAGTGGTTTGTTATAGTATTTAAACTTGTGGAATGAAGGATTTGTTGTATCTGATGAAGTCTTTTAAACCGACGAAAACGTGTGTGGAGTGTACTTCTGCAATATTATTGACACGTTAATAAACCTGGTTGATTTTTGCCTGATTGTGAGCCTTATTGCCTAAACTACTGGACTGGTGTGGCTGCTTTCTTTGGTGAAGTTACATATATATATATATATATATATATATATATATATATATATATATATATATATATATATATGGGTATATATGTAACTACACATGAAGGATTCAAACCATGCCTGTGTCTGCTAAAAATAAAACACTGTCCATCACAGCTGAGTGTGCTATATAGGTATTGCTGAGTATCTCTTGTCTGATTTCTGTCTATAATACTCCTGTGATTTTACATTCTGACCTTGAAATTACAACACTCTTATACAGGATTTGACTGTTTGGAGTAAAGTCAGTAGCAATACAGTCTAGGTGATGGCCTACCCACATACAGTGCTCTCTCACAAGGGCATAGTGAGTAAGTGAGCATGTTCCTTTGTGTGTGATATATGCTGACTGGAGTAAAAGCCAGTGCTGCAATATGTGATGAACCTGTGATGTACCACAACCAGCTAGTCTTCACAGAGTGCAAAACAGAGACTGTTTGTATTCCCTTGCAGTAGATTGCAAGTTCACTAGCTCAAAGATAGCACTAGTGAAATTCTACCCCCTTTACACATTCAATAAAATGTGTACTATACCTTTGCAGCTGTTGGATAAAACAGCCACATGGCGGCAGAAGTTATTATAATGTGGATTATTAAAAGCTAAGGTGTCCCATTCAGCACACCTGGCAGAAGAAATCCTCAAAGTTTACTCTGCAGAAGCCACAATAAAATCAGACAATGTTTCTAATGGTCACCAGAGACTAATGTATAGGGTGTGCCAAATTTCAGGAGATTCATCCAACATCACTATGCCCCCTTCCTTCTGCAGTAGAAGACTGTGCCTCTGATACAGATGCAATCATCACAATGGCATTTGCGGTATCATCATCATCATCACCAACATCATCTTCAATCTAGCCAAGGGAAATGTTATGAAGGTGGAGGACAGAGGCTGGTACACAGGACCATGTGTGAAATAGTGTTGTCATACACTAAGCAAATTGTTGGTGTTACAGGATAGTCTGCAACATACCCTTAGTCAGGAATATGAAGTCAGAAATACAAATGGATGTAGCCATGTATTGATAGCACTCAACACACACACTGCCAGTGATATATCTGACACAAGACCTGTGTGGTGGACAGACAAAACATAATAGGCACACCTCTGGCCATCAAGTTGATAGGCACACAGTTGAGAGCTATGCAGACAGACTGCAGTCCATGTTAAACTAGTACTAGTATGTACACACAGACCCTGTAACAAAGGGACCGACATGAAATAATTTTAATTTCACCCCTGTAGGCTGTCCTCTATATCTATCAACCTGAACCACCTCCACAAATATACCTGCTATCCTTCCCCATATTCCCATTCCCTACTTCACAGACAAGGGCAATGTGGTCCCAACAAGGGGTTCACATGTGACATACCCGTCTATGTTGCACACACTTACAGCTGTATATACCTGTGTGTATTGCTATGTGTGATGTTCCCTTACACATAGCATGGAGCACTGTGGTGGTAATATAAGGGACATGTATTTACATACATATGTGTGTGTGTGTGTGTGTGTGTGTGTGTGTGTGTGTGTTTGTATGTATGTAGACATATGCATATATATATATATATATATATATATATATATATATATATATATATCAGCAAAGCAGACCCAACAGGAAGATACAGCCAGTACTCCACTCCAAACGACTCAAAGCCAGTAAAACTCCAAAATCGAGCACGATATATTCAAGAAGAATTTTATTGACGTTAGCGCTTTCACAGGTACCCCTGCTTCATCAGACGTTGCAAATAAATCATCTCCATGCAGCATTATATACCAAATTTTGAAATACATCATTTCCTGTTCAACCTCACTTCCTGTTCAACCTCACTTCCTGTTAAAATAAGACAACATGATGACTGCTAGTAGATGTTTTACTTTTTATTTTTATATTTTTTATTTTTCTACCTCTCAGGTGACTGATTTTATATATACATTGTATGTTTGATGAAGGATTTTATTATGTTTGTTAGATATTAGTTTTGAAAGACGTCTAGTTGTTTAATTTAGTTTTATGTGTGTGGCTGATGTTTATAGGATTAGTATCACTTTAAGGCAGAGTTTGTCTTATTTTAACAGGAAGTGAGGTTGAACAGGAAGTGAGGTTGAACAGGAAATGATGTATTTCAAAATTTGGTATATAATGCTGCATGGAGATGATTTATTTGTAACGTCTGATGAAGCAGGGGTACCTGTGAAAGCGCTAACGTCAATAAAATTCTTCTTGAATATATCGTGCTCGATTTTGGAGTTTTACTGGCTTTGAGTCGTTTGGAGTGGAGTACTGGCTGTATCTTCCTGTTGGGTCTGCTTTGCTGATATATCAAGTTGGGAATTTGTTTGTTGTTTTTTTCATATATATATATATATATATATATATATATATATATATATATATATATATATATGTGTGTGTGTGTGTGTGTGTATGTGTAGATATATTTTATGTTGTATATATGTGTTTATATATATATATATATATATATATATATATATATATATATATATACACATATGGGCATCTGTATATCTGTAGACACACACACACACATATATATATATATATATATTTTTTTTTTTTTTTTTTTTTTTTTTTTTTGCATAACCTACGACATAACATATATTTGTGAACTGGAGTACTGCATTAAATGCAGATGTGAGATGTCATTGACAGAATGTTACAAAGTCCACAGATAATCACAAGTTCCCCATACAGTATATGTACACAGGAATCAGGTATACAAATGGAAGGTAAAATGTGTAATGAATGATAAATCCATCCAGTTTCCAAATCCACCACCTTCCTAAGAACTGTTAGACATTACTGTCTAAATTAGTGCAGTGGTAAGCGGGTATAAGCACTAGTAAGCAAGAGTAAGCATATTTAAGCAGTAGTAAGCAAGTTTAAGCCTGTTTGCACCGGGGTAAGTAATGCACACACAGGTTAAGCAATACTGAAGTTAACAATCTGTAAGCATATTTAAATGGAGATTAGCAATGTTTACCTTTGCGCAAACCTGCTTACAGTTGCTTAAAAGTGCCTTAATCAATCTGTATGCATCAGCCACTGTTCTGATCAGAAATAAAATAAACAACCTTTGCAGGTCTTGAACCAAGGACCCTGTACACTATAGTCACATTAGTTAACCACTAAGCCATCACAGCAGTACATAAGATTGAGGTATCAACAAACAGATCACTATAGGAAATACAAACTGAACATGTGAAAGGAATCTATATTGTTTTATATCATATAACCTACCACAGGACATAAATATGTGAACTGGAGTACTGCATTAAGCCCAGATGTGAGGTGTCATTGTAATAAAGTGTTGAAATCCCCTAATAAACACAATGACCCCATACAGTGTACGTATAAATGAATTATGGATACCAAACATATATATAACATGTAATGAATAATAAGTCAATCCCACAATGCAAATATAATGCAACCTAAATATTAAGCAACACTAAGCATTGCACAGCCCAACTTAGTAGGTGTAAGCAATGTGTAGGCCAGCTAACTCAGTCTGCCCATTGGTAAACCCCTTTAAGCAATGCCAACCTTAAGTAAGCAGGTTTGCACATAGCTTAGCCTTTTCAAAACTGTCCAATCATGGCAAAGTACAGGAAACCTGCTATATTTAAACCCAACAGGCAGGAATACATCTCATAACTGGTTGTAGCTTCCCCTTGTAAGCACTATGTCTGGCATGGGAGAGGGTGTGCGCTTTCGGGTGCAGCGCTGGGGCATCCAGGAGTCCAAAGTCGTGGCAAGACTCCTTGTGAAAGACCATGAGCAGAGACTGCTGCAGGGCTAGTACCATGGTTCACAATACACAGCAGAAGTCGGGGACCATCTCGCCCATGACCTCACCAGTGCCACTGGCATGCCCCAAACTGGTGAGCAGGTCAGGCATCACTATGCTGACCTGAAGCAGAGAAAGGGAGATCTCTTGGATCAGTGGATCCAAGAGTCTAGAAGGACAGGGGAAGTCCCAGCCATGTGTAAGTATTAGTCCACGACCTGTTTAATAATTGCCAGCTCATGTATATTATGGATAGGTATGGCTAAATATTCCTCTTATGTCTTTCACAGTGGCAGGTGAGTGGGCTATGAACCAGGAAGCCCATGGTTGTAGACTGCAGCGGTTGCAACGTGAGGCAGGTTAGTAATACTCTTGCATGTACTGTCATAGGAAATAAATCTAAAAGTAGTAGTAGGTTAATTGCCTGTATAAAACCTGCATTGTTTAAGGCATGTACTGCATACACCAAAGAATAGGGCAGGAAGAGTCTCATATAGGTTGTATGTAAATAAAAGCATAATAGCCTGACAATTAAGGTCTAACTGCTGGACTGCATGTGCTCACTCTGGTATCATATGGTAATGTAGAGTTGTTATCCACACTGTGCTAAATAAATAAATTGTGTAGGAATGTTTGTATATGACTGCTGTAATCCCAAGAGGTCAAATAGTACAACTGAGAGAGACGTAGACAGAAAACACTGAAAAGACAGACAACAAAATCCAAATAGCGCACTCAACTGCAATGTGAACTGTTGTATGTTTTGCACACACAGCCATGGTTCAAATCCTGGGAGTGGTAGTAGGCTGCATGCAGAATCATACCCCACGAGTGTACAAAAATGTCCATAATGTCCAGTAAATCGGCCCATAGCTGCTGCCTGTCACCCTGTCCCCCTGGCAAATCAGTGGGATGATCACAGACATTTAGGCAGCAAATAAGACATACAACTGACTGTCAGACATCTATAACAACAAACCTGTCACTCTAGCAACCCCCCAAAATGTTATGAGAGTAAGTAGCCAAGTATGTCCCGTCTCCACCCCCATGTTGTCAAGCTGTGACCAGAGTGTGTGCAGTAACAGAGTGGGATATATGTGCATAATACTAATGTGGAAACTGGTAATTTGTCTGGCAACATGCAGGTAGTGCTAATAAACATTGCTCCCACAGGTCTGTCAGATACGAACACTGTGCCTATAAATAAAAGATTGATATGCTGTACTGGTACTGTTTACTCTGGTATTGTATGGCATTGTTAGTGTTGCAGTTGCTCAGAATAATAAGGTATTACTCATCACTGTCACCCACACTTTACTACATAATACAACTGTCTAGGAAGCTAAACCTCCTCTGCACCATCAATAGAATGGTTTGGAGGGAAATATGTAGCTCTCAGAGGATACCACTACTCTAAAACAGATTCCTGTCCATATTCAGGTGCAAATGTGATCCTTGGATGCGAAACAGAAACTTTTCCCCAGGACTGCCCCCTTTTCTATTAATAAATACTTTATCCCATACAAATTATCTGTAGCATGATCTCAGTTATTCTCATTATTTGTAATATATAATTATAGACCATTGGATGGGCAAGGCCAATCTAACACCAAAGGGGATAGGTTATTTTAAGCACAAAAAGGGAATGCTTAAAATGGCGCACAAGGTTAGCTAGGCTAGTATTTAGCTACGAGCCTATATTGAAATGGCAAGCACACATCTGTAGGATTAGTTTTGGGAAATGATCTTCAGTCATGTATGCCACATCTAAGACAGTCTAAAAGTCATCCGCACAACACCTAAACCAGAACTACAGGGGTGAATCACAGCCATAACTGTTGAAACAGTGACAGCACCATTGCTGTAGACTAGAGAATGAGCTTCTGTACTGTGAAGAATTCTTACTCTCTTCTCTGAGGATGACACCAATGTATCACATCTTTGTGCTGCTGGGAAGTTTAGAGGCTCTTCTGTCTTCTACAGCTGTAGAGCATTACGTGATTTACCTTTATACCAGTTAAATAACACACACACACACACACACACACACACACACACACACACACACACACACACACACACACACACACACACACACGCACACATGCACACACATGCACACTGCACGCACACACACACACACACACACACACACACACACACACACACACACACACACACACACACACACACACACACACACACACACACACACACACACACACACACACACACACACACGCACATGCACACGCACATGTATGAACAAACCCACACTGGTAAATCTACAGGTGGAACAGGAAAAATTCCTAAAGTATCAGTTGTGCAAACATAAGATGCCAACCAACACAGTTCTGATCACTGTTTTTCATAGGAAATTCCTGATGGTACATGGCAATTTCTCCATTCTTTGAATTTATATGACTGTCAAATGACTATAAATAAATTTTGGGGATTTGCCCCTTCTAAAACACATATAAAGACCTTTTGAGTTATTAGTTTTCAGTATTTCTGATGTCTTGGATTTTGCAGCTAGGCTTTCCATAGTAGCATCGCACACACACACACACACACACACACACACACACACACACACACACACACACACACACACACACACACACACACACAACCACACGTATAATCTGTATGCACATTAACATGCATCCTTTCCTGTCTGCCTTTTCTGTAATTATTTCTGCATTATATTACATACCCTAAAAATATTCCACCACACATTTCTTTCCACTTCCCATTTCTGTTGAGGGTTGTTGTTGCTAAGGCTATCATGGAAACAGTCAACATTTTGAATATATACAAAAGGAATAATGCAACGGTTGATGCAGTTTCTCACATTTCACCAACTAAATACAGCCTTTTCCAGAATACCATGATTTCACAGTAAGCAAATTCCCTAATCATTATCTTTCATGTAAGTTTCTAACATCTGTGAAGAGATGGATGATTGATGCTTCTCATGTCAACAGCTGTAATTATTTTCAAGTGAATAACCTCTGAGTTATTTTTTATTCTGTTTTGCACTGGCATACTTTAAGTTCACATTTCTTTTTCAGATTATTTTCTAAGCTGTAATATTCGAAACAGAAGTCAGCAAACAGGCTCTGTAGGAATAATCCAAACACCAAGATATTTTTAGTGGTTTAATGAAGTGCTTTTCGTCACCTACAATAAGGTAACTTCCTCAGAATACATTCACCAAAAAACAAGGCCATTAAATAGTGAAACAACAAGTCACCTGATCTACCTACAAGGTGTATTGATTCACAGGAAGTAGTACTCATTAATAAAAAAGTGCTCATTGATAAAATTCTTAAAAATGCATTTTGAACTACTATTTGTACAAATTAAAAATGCATTACACCGCTACTAGTCACAATCTCATCAAAGTCTATTAACCATATAAATGGTTCAATTTAAATAGACAATTAGACATTGAAAGTTGTTATAATATCTATACTATAAAAAGGTCTATGCTGCAAAAAATATATATGAATGTTGAATAAACTAAATATAAATACTATTTATATTTATATTAATAACATTATATTAATAACATTCAAATTATTCAAATTATTATAGTTCCTATATTTCCAAACTTCTTAATTTGAGAAGACATAATATGTTACAATGTTCATTTAATCCATTTTCAAAAAAGGCATTCGGCCTTATTTGCCATGCCAGTTCGCATTCTTCCAACAATAGGTTTAAAGGGCCACCTCGAATATTATGTTGAATTTGATCTATTGCTTTAAAATTGAATTTATGTCCTGCATATGTCATAGTATGTCTAGCAAGAGCATTTTCAATTTTACTTGTTCCTATTGCGTAAGTGTGCTCATAGATTCTATCTCGGAGCCTTCGCTCTGTTTTACCTATGTAAAATGCTTTACATGAGCAACACATAGCAATATAAACAATCATTTTTGAATTACAGTTCAAGTTATATTTTATTTGATACTTTCTTCCATTAACCGTAAATGTTCTACCTGTGTTGGTGAATTTACACATACTGCAACACCCACAGGTAGACATACCAGTGAGTCCATGGACAATCTTGTGTCTATGGGATTCTAGTAAACTTTTCATATTCATTCCTCTCCTAAAAATAATTTTAGGAACATTACTTAATTTCTCTAATAATGTTTTATCTCGTTTAATAAGCTCACAATTTTTATATAGAATAGTCCTGATAAGCATGCTGTCCTTACTAAATGTAGTAACAAAACTACACTCAAGCCCATTAATAGATTTTCTACTTGTTGGCATATTGACAAGTTGATCTACAATGTTGTTATTAAAGTTCCCAAATCTAGACTCTTGTATCTCCAAGAGTACATTATTGCCCAATGTAATGGTAACATTATACTCAAACTCGTTAGCTAAACTTTTACTTGTTTTATCATTAACTTCGTGGTCCCCCGAGTTGCTGTTCAAAACCATAGTACTACCTTCTTGTACATCTCGAAGCTCATTTCTATACAAAATCAGGCTAATTATACCATTGGTTCTTTTAAAGTATACTTCACTAAATGTTGTTTCAATTAAAGACAGTGGATAACCTCTTTGTCGAAACATTCTCCCAAGCAAATTACATTCATCCAAAAAGTCTTGATATAAAGATATCATCCTCGCAGCACTAATCATTTGGCCTTTTACTATAGACCATTTTTGCTGTAAAGGGTGTGAACTCGAAAAGTGTAAAAATGCATTGCAATATGTCTCCTTCCTATAAATCCTAGAGTTATACCTGTTGTTAACCACACCTTTAACTAGACTGACATCAAGATACTCAATACAAGACAGTTGGAAATTGAATGTAAATTTTAAAAAAGTAGTTGAACTGTTGAGATATTCAAGTAGGTTTTTCGCTGAATCTAGGCTACCCCGAAACACAATAAAAATGTCATCAAGGAAGTGGGTATAATACTTAATATTAGACATATGTAAAATGTTATCAAAAACATACTGTTTCTCCCAATACACCATAACGCTGTTTGCAAAACTCATTCCGCAGGGTGAGCCCATGGCTACACCCTGCTTCTATAAGTAAAGATTGTTTTGAAACGAGAAAAAGTTGTTAGCAAGATCAATGTCTAATAGTGCTTCCACTAGATAAATTTCTTGACTAGATGTCCCTTTTCCGCGGAGAAATAGACTTACCCATTCTGTGCCCTCCAAATGTGGAATTGACATGTAAAGTTCCTTTACGTCAATAGTAAGGAATTTGTTGTCCTTATCAAAGCATAAATTATTTATGCTTTGTAGAAACGCCCAGGAATCTTTACAAACTTGTGGTTCAGTTGCCAAATACTTTTTTAGTATACTATCCACAACTTTAGCACAAGGGTAAGTAATAGACCCACGGCCATCTATCAATGGTCTAAGAGGTGGATTGTACAAATCCTTGTGAACTTTAGGAATTGCGAATAAAACGGGGATTTTTGGCCTTATCATAGTCATGTAATCATATTGATTGACATCAATTATGGCTTCAATGAATAAATCAGTGATATAACTTTTAATTCGCTTGTAAGCGATATTAACTTCATTTATTGAAGCTTTTTCATAAGCGTCACTATCTAGTAGAGTCTGTACTCTAGTGACATAATCTGTTGAGTCAAATATGGCCAAGCCACCACCCTTATCAGGTTTAACAACTCTCACATACAAAGACTTAAACATATTTAATTCTAAAAGTTCATCACGTGTAATATTTGTTGTGTATGTGCCGTTGTTAAGTAATCCTTTATAGTTGTTTACAAAATATCTCAAATCTAGTTCAGTAATAGTTTCAAACATGTTTAAAGTGGGGTGTAGTGGAGGATTGAACACACTCGGCACCCTAAGGGAGGGAATTGTTTCACCAGAATTACCCAATAGAATTTTTAAGTTGAGCTTTCTCACAAATAACTTCAGATCTTTCATTGTTTTAACAATGTCAAAATGGCGACTGGGAACAAATGTGTTCCCTTTTGCTAATAATTCAACTAAAGTTGGATCAATTTCAATAGATGAATAGTTGAAAATATGAAAATCACCAGTCTTATTTTTTACAATAGCAACCCCATGTTGTGAGTCATTCGCTATCTCCTGTGCTTGTTGTTCGCACGTTTTTTGTTTTTTGAGTATAACTGTTGAATTTTTTTGGGATAGCACCGGGATGGACCCCTTTGGAAAATTTTGAATTATGTCTATTGTCATTAAGACTTGTTCCTTGTTGGTTGTTACCCACTTCCTTGTTGTTAGAACGAAGATGCTCACTTCGTCTAACTTGATTTTGTTCAACATCTGAACCAAAGTCCCCCATGGCAGTCATAACGTTCAAAGTGTGAGGACCATTCCCTACATTAGTAACATCATTCCTTATAATGTTACTGCCAGCATTACCAGACATTACCAGGCCAACTTGTGCCATAGAAGGTTTTGGATATGCTAGACCATTTTCGCAAGCTGCACGGTCTTAATTAAAGAAGCTTCAACTAGAAACCATCTACTTTCAAGAGTGTATAAAGGAACACATTGTCCCAAAATGTCTAAGACATCACCTGTATCCTACAGGTCTTATTGCTGATTCATTGTTCCATCTTGAATTTAATTCTTTATTTGACCAACAAGGGCTTGCCTTAATGGACTTAATGCTTAAACATTATACTGTTCATATAACTCAACTATCAAAAGAAGTTTGTGAGTTAAACTTCTTTATTACTTCTCATGCCGACTTCCCTAGATACAAATATGACCATGAGAGATGTTTTAATAGTATCGACCAGTTGTTAGACAGACTAAAATTTAACAAAATCAAAAAAATAAATAGGGACCGTGCAGCTTACGAAAATGGTCTAGCATATCCAAAACCTTCTATGGCACAAGTTGGCCTGATAATGTCTGGTAATGCTGGCAGTAACATTGTAAGGAATGATGTTACTAATGTAGGGAATGGTCCTCACACTTTGAACGTTATGACTCCCACGAGGGACTTTGGTTCAGATGTTGAACAAAATCAAGTTAGACAAAGTGAGCATCTTCGTTCTAACAACAAGGAAGTGGGTAACAACCAACAAGGAACAAGTCTTAATGACAATAGACATAATTCAAATTTTTCCAAAGGGGTCCATCCCTGTGCTATCCCGAAAAAATTCAACAGTTATACTCAAAAAAACAAAAAGCGTGTGAACAACAAGCGCAGGAGATAGTGAATGACTCGCAACATGGGGTTGCTATTGTAAAAAATAAGACTGGTGACTTTTATATTTTCAACTATTTATCTATTGAAATTGATCCAACTTTAGTTGAATTATTAGCAAAAGGGAACACATTTGTTCCCATTCGCCATTTTGACATTGTTAAAACAATGAAAGATCTGAAGTTATTTGTGAGAAAGCTCAACTTAAAAATTCTATTGGGTAATTCTGGCGAAACAATTCCCTCCCTTAGGGTGCTGAGTGTGTACAATCCTCCACTACACCCTGCTTTAAACATGTTTGAAACTATTACTGAACTAGATTTGAGATATTTTGTAAACAACTATAAAGGTTTACTTAACAATGGCACATACACAACAAATATTAGACGTGATGAACTTTTAGAATTAAATATGTTTAAGTCTTTGCATGTGAGAGCTGTTAAACCCAATAAGGGTGGTGGCTTGGCCATATTCGACTCAACAGATTATGTCACTAGAGTACAGACTCTACTAGATAGTGACGCTTATGAAAAAGCTTCAATAAATGAAGTTAATATCACTTACAAGTAAATTAAAGGCTATATCAATGATTTATTCATTGAAGCCATAATTGATGTCAATCAATATAATTACATGACTATGATATGGCCAAAAATCCCTGTTTTATTCGCAATTCCTAAAGTTCACAAGGATTTGTACAATCCACCTCTTAGACCATTGATAGATGGCTGTGGGTCTATTACTTACCCTTGTGCTAAAGTTGTGGATAGTATACTAAAAAAGTATTTGGCAACTGAACCACAAGTTTGTAAAGATTCCTGGGCATTTTTACAAAGCACAAATAATTTATGCTTTGATAAGGACAACAACTTCCTTACTATTGACATAAAGGAACTTTATACGTCAATTCCACATTTGGAGGGCACAGAATGGGTAAGTCTATTTCTCAGCGGAAAAGGGGCATCTAGTCAAAAAATTTATCTAGTGGAAGCACTATTAGACATTATTTTCTTACTAACAACTTTTTCTCATTTCAAAACGATCTTTACTTACAGAAGCAGGGTGTAGCCATGGACTCACCCTGCGAAGCGAGTTTTGCAAACACCGTTATGGTGTATTGGGTGAAACAGTATGTTTTTGATAATGTTTTACATATGTCTAATATTAAGTATTATACCCGCTTCCTTGATGACATTTTTATTGTGTTTCGGGGTAGCCTAGATTCAGCGAAAAACCTACTTGAATATCTCAACAGTTCAACTACTTTTTTAAAATTTACATTCAATTTCCAACTGTCTTGTATTGAGTATCTTGATGTCAGTCTAGTTAAAGATGTGGTTAACAACAGGTATAACTCTAGGATTTATAGGAAGGAGACGTATTGCAATGTATTTTTACACTTCTCGAGTTCACACACTTTACTGCAAAAATGGTCTATAGTAAAAGGCCAAATGATTAGAGCTGCGAGGATGATATCTTTAGATCAAGACTTTTTGGATGAATGTAATTTCCTTGGGAGAATGTTTCGACAAAGAGGTTATCCACCGTCTTTAATTGAAACAACATTTAGTGAAGTATACTTAAAAAGAACCAACGGTATAATTAGCCCGACTTTGTATAGAAATGAACTTTGAGATGTACAGGAAGGTAGTACTATGGTTTTGAACAGCAACTCGGGGGACCACGAAGTTAATGATAAAACAAGTAAATGTTTAGCTAACGAGTTTGAGTATAATGTTGCCATTACATTGGGCAATAATGTACTCTCAGAGATACAAGAGTCTAGATTTGGGAACTTTAATAACAACATTGTAGATCAACTAGTCAATATGCCAACAAGTAGAAAATCTATTAATGGGTTTGGGTGTAGTTTTGTTACTACATTTAGTAAGGACAGCATGCTTATCAGGACTATTCTATATAAAAATTGGGAGCTTATTAAACAAGATAAAACATTATTAGAGAAATTAAGTAATGTTCCTAAAATTATTTTTAGGAGAGGAATGAATTTGAAAAGTTTACTAGAATCCCATAGACACAAGTTTGTCCATGGACTCACTGGTATGTCTACCTGTGGGTGTTGCAGTATGTGTAAATTCATCAACACAGGTAGAACATTTACGGTTAATGGAAGAAAGTACCAAATAAAATATAACTTGAACTGTAATTCAAAAATGATTGTTTATATTGCTATGTGTTGCTCATGTAAAGCATTTTACATAGGTAAAATGGAGCGAAGACTCCGAGATAGAATCTATGAGCACACGTATGCAATAGGAACAAGTAAAATTGAGAATGCTCTTGCTAGACATACTATGACATATGCAGGACATAAATTCAATTTTAAAGCAATAAATCAAATTCCACATAATATTCGAGGTGGCCCTTTAAACCTACTGTTGGAAGAATGCGAACTGGCATGGCAAATAAGTCTGACTGCCTTTGTTGAACCTGGATTAAATGAACATTCTAACATAGTATGTCTTCTCAAATTAAGAAGTTTGGAAAGATAGGAACTATAAAAATATGAATAATTTGAATGTTATTTATATCTAGTATTTATATTTAGTTTATTCAACATTCATATATATTTTTTACAGCATAGACCTTTTTATAGTATGGATATTATAACAACTTTCAATGTCTAATTGTCTATTTAAATTGAACCATTTATATGGTTAATAGACTTTGATGAGACATGATTGTGACTAGTAGCAGTGTAATACGTTTTTAATTTGTACAAATAGTAGTTCAAAATGCATTTTTAAGAATTTTATCAATGAGCACTTTTTTATTAATGAGTACTATTTCCTGTGAATCAATACACCTTGTACGTAGATCAGGTGACTTGCTGTTTCACTATTTAATGGCCTCGTTTTTTGGTGAATGTATTCTGAGGAAGTTACCTATTGTAGGTGACAAAAAGCGCTTCATTAAACCAGTAAAAATATCTTGGTGTTTGGATTATTCCTACAGAGCCTGCTTGCTGAGTTCTGTTTGAGTCTTTATAAAAGTTTGTCATTTTAAGCTGTAATATTCTGCAGGTTGTGTGTCAAAACTAGAATGTTGAAAACAATCTTCACCAGAGTACTATATGCCAAACTATAAAATGTTCATACACTAACTGAAGGCTGAATTCATAAAGATACCACAACCTGTTCAAGGTACTTTTCTCCAATTCAACAAGAGTCCTTACACAGTGCTGCACTGCTCTGTAACATGAAGATGTACAGCTCCATAAAGGGCTAACCCATTGACCATGCTGAATACTAATGAGGCATTCCAGGAGGATATGCATACGGTAATTAGTCATGTGCTCTCTTCTTTCCACAGAACCACCTCAAGAAAAGCATCTACATGGCAGAACGACGTAGATCAGCATGGCCATACCAACCATGTTGCGATATTGAACATAGTCAAACTGGTAAAATTGAATGGAGTAGGGGAGAAACCACTAGACACCAGGGCTTATTTTAATATGCCGTTATGGTATGGACAGCAAAATGAGGATTGGGGCAGGGGCTGCAATAGGCAACAGAGTTTACTTTAAGTGCCATAAAGGAACAAACACTACTATAGGGCCAAGGAGTGGGAGGGGATGCACAAGTGTCCTCAGGCACAGACATCACAACAGGGTCAGGGAGGGAGGTGCACAAGTGTCCTAAGGCATAGGCATCATAACAGGGTGAGGGCATGGGGGATGCACAAGTGTCCTAAGGCATGGACTTCATAACAGGATCAGGGAGTGGGGGGGATGCACAAGTGTCCTAAGGCACAGACACCATAAGAGAGTTAGGGAGTGGGGAGATGCACAAGTGTCCTAAGGCACAGACATCATACCAGGGTCAGGGAGTGGGGGGATGTACAAGTGTCCTAAGGCACAGACAACATAATGGGGTTAGGGAGTGATGGGATACACAAGTGTCCTAAGGTATGAACATCATAGCAGGGTCAGGGAGTGGAGGGATGCACAAGTGTCCTAAGGCACAGACATCATAACAGGGTCAGGGAATGGAGGGATGCACAAGTGTCCTAAGGCACAGACATCATAACAGAGTCAGGGAATGGAGGGATGCACAAGTGTCCTAAGGCACAGACAACATAACGGGGTCAGGGAGTGGGGGGGGATGCACAAGTGCCCTAAGGCACAGACATCATACCAGGGTCAGGGAGCGGGGGGATGCACAAGTGTCCTAAGGCACAGACATCATAAGAGAGTTGGGGAGTGATGGGATACACAAGTGTCCTAAGGTATGAACATCATAACAGGGTCAGGGAGTGGAGGGATGCACAAGTGTCCTAAGGCACAGACATCATAACAGGGTCAAGGAGTGGAGGGATGCACAAGTGTCCTAAGGCACAGACAACATAACGGGGTCTGGGAGTGGAGGGGATGCATAAGTGCCCTAAGGCACAGACATCATAACAAGGTCAGGGAGTGGGGGATGCATAAGTGTCCTAAGGCATGAACATCATAACAGGGTCAGGGAGTGGGAGGATGCACAAGTGTGCTAAGGCACAGACATCATAACAGGGTCAGGGAGTGGAGGGATGCACAAGTGTCCTAAGGCCTAACATCATAACAGGGTCAGGGAGAGGGGGGGATGCACAAGTGCCCTAAGGCACAGACATCATAATAAGGTCAGGGAGTGGGGGGTGCATAAGTGTCCTAAGGCATGGACATCATAACAGGGTCAGGGAGTGGGAGGATGCACAAGTGCCCTAAGGCACAGACATCATAACAGGGTCAGGGAGTGGAGTAATGCACAAGTGTCCTATTGCAATCTCATAAAAGAGCAAGGCCAAAGAGTAATCAGATTATTGAGCACCTGCATGTTTCACTTGGTAGCAAAGTAATGCTCAAGGTCTAGCAAGCTATACTTCAGCAATATATGGACCAAGAACTATGAAAATGTATAGTTGGCTTTAGAAGTGCCAGAAACATTGGAGAGAAAAAAAAAAGAAAATCAGACTCAATAAGAACATAAGAAAATAAACCCAGACTGTTTGCAAGAAGATCTGAGAGTAAAATCAAATATGTTGGCTACATAATGTGAAGACAGGAGTTAATAGGCCGGACACTGATTCTGGGAAAGACTGAAGGTATAAGAAGGATGTGCTGCTTCTGTCTTTAAAGGTTACTCTAAGGCAAATTTACTCTAGCTAACCTATAACAATGAAATTTAACACCCTCCTCACCTTTATGACCCCCATCTGACATACTGCTACATTTACAAATAATGTTTATGCCCACCTCAAAGCATGCATTGAGGTAGTAGTCCCCATGAGGCATAACATAATGCCAAATTTAGGAATAAATCCCTGTGATGGAACCCTAGAATACCTCTCAACTGCTACGATTTAGGCATAGCACTATGATTTAAGCCCTTATATTTACCCTTGCTCCTCCAAGATTTATGTTGTTCCTCATAAACCAATATCCAGAAGAACAGTGCAAACCAAAAAACTAATAAACGACCCAAAAGAAGCACTGTTTAGAGGAGAAGCCAAGCACCGGACAGCTGTAGATACAAATCCAAATTTATGTGATACACTCAATAAATTTGGATTTGCATCTACAGCTGTCCGGTGCTTGGCTTCTCCTCTAAACAGTGCTTCTTTTTGTTCCTCATAAAGTCAGGCCTGTTTATGAGTATGTACTTTAATTAAATATATAACTAAGAATATACAAAGATTTATTACCACTAACTATATGCATCTAGTAATAAATACCTTTAAATAAATACCTTCTAATGTGAAAAATAAGAAACTTCTCTTCCTGACCCCCCTTCTATGATTTTTAAAGGTCAGTGCTGTGGTTTATAATACTTGAAGGATTAGAGATATCAGCCCTAGTATATATATAAAAAAAACTTTATAATAAGAGGAATAAACTCATAGCCTGTAAAAACAAACTTAATACCCAACCATCTAAAGAAAAACTCAAGAAGCTCAACAAAGAATTCAGGAGCAAAAATCAAATCCTCTAAAAGCAACTATAAATTGTAAATTGCCACCCATTCTAAGGAAACCACAGATCCTTTTTCATCCATCCATCCATCCATCCATCCATCCATCCATCCATCCATCCATCCATCCATCCATATGTCAGACATCCTAGAAGTAATGCCCAGTAATGTATGCAGTTAATACAAAATAACAATACGTACTCCTATTCTGAGGAGGTAGCCAACATATTAGTGGACAAATTCATCTCAAACTTTACTCCTCTATCTCCTCATACTTACATTACCTCCTATGATCACTTATGAGGAAGTCCTATGTGATCTCTTCAAGGCAGAAAAAAAACATTAGCTTCATGAATCCTGATAATGTGCCAGGCTGCCTTCTTTCAGCACCAAACATATCTGGTAGACCCACTACTAAGCCAATTCAATCTCAGCCTCTCCACTGGATTTGTACCAGAGGTATGGAGAACTGCTGTAATTGCACCACTCCACAAAGGGAATCCATTACTGATACTGGAAAATTTAGACATATAAACATGACCAGCTTTATCTGTAAGGCAACAGCAAGCATTATTACAGAACTTATTAACAAGTTACACAGACAGTCTACAAGCCCTGAAACCGAGTCAGTTTAGGTTTTTTAAAGGCAGATCTTGCATCCTGAACAGAGTAGATTTCTTTGAACAATTCACTAATGCACTAATCACAGGCAAATCCATTTGCACTGTCTACCTGAACCTAGCCAAGGCCTTTGATACCATCCCACATTCTGACAGGCTAATCAAACTAAATGTTAATCCCTGTGTTACTCATTAGATAGCAAACTGTCTTTCTAAAAGAACCCAGTCTATTAGAATTAGAGGCACACTGTCATTGAAAAAAAACTTTTACAAGCATTGTCCTTCAGGGACACTTCTCTTTAATATTAAATTCCATGATGTCAAGGCTGATATCTATGCCTGACCAAGTTTGCAAATGACTGTAAACTTGGTTATGCCATAAACTCCCCATCAGATGTCCAGATCCTCTAGAAGACCATCAACAAGTGGTGCCTGGACCATGGCCTTAAATTGAATCCCAAAAAATGCAACATTGTGTCCTTTGACAAACCTGGGCATCCATATATCTACCACATAGGTGACCTCCCTTTTGAAACTGACAAAGTCAATAGGAACCTGGGCACTTTTGTTTACAATGAACTATACTTTGATCACCATTTACCCGCTGTTGTTAGGAAATCCTTTTATCTAGGCAGACTGGTCACCAGGGAATATCTTCTAGATCTATGGATGTTATCATCCTTGTCTACTCCTCCCTCATCAGGCCGATAATAGTGTATAATGTCCCTTTGGTATATATTTGTCTAAGCATATGATCAAACTTGAGATATTGCAGTATTTCCTGACTTAGACATTCAAGGTCATGTCTTCCTTGTGCTACCTAGATCACCTTAAATTGTTTTCCCTCTCTTTTCTGTTTCCTACAGAATCCTGTGGAGACCTCTGTCTAATATATAGATCTCTGAGAGATCCAGTCTTATGCAATCCCCTGCACATCCACCAAACAAATAACATCCTAAACACCCGTTCAGGAAATCTAAACTTCCAGAGTGACTCTTGAATGGAGAACAGCAACAGTCATCCCTCTGCACAAAGGTGGGCCAAATACAGATCCTGAAAACTACAGACTCTTTAGGCTCACTAGTCTCATATGTAAAGCCATGGAAAGAATTACAGTTATCAAGGAAATGATCACTAATGATGTAAGAAACCTCCAGACACTGGACCCAACCCAGTTTGGTTTCATAAAGGACAGGTCATGCCTTCTCAGCTGGGTAGACTTCTTTTGAGAAGAATGGATGAGGGCAAAATGGTTCACACTGCCTACTGTGACCTGACCAAGGCATTTGACACAATCCCTCACTTGAGCATTGTTGATAAACTTAAGAGGTTAAGTACAAACCCTTATGTAACTTGTTGAATAGCCAGCTGGCTCAGAGACAGGACCAAGGAAGTTAGAATTGGGGAGTCCACCTTTGCAAAGAGGCCAGTCACACACAGATTCCCTCAAGGATCTGTCCTAGGACCACTCCTTTTTTGGCATTTACTTCTCTGAAGTCAAGACCAATGTCAATAGCCTCTGGCTGACTAAATTTGCAGATGATTGCAAATTAGGAGCTGTCATTGTATCCCTCACTGACACAAATGTTCTCCAGGAAGGCCTGACACAGAGAAGCAACTGGTGCCAGAGCCATGGACTAAACCTAAATGGCAAACAATGCATAAAATTATCCTTCAGAAAGTCATCCATCCCTAGTAACTATCATATTGACAACACACCCCTAAGAGTTGACTCAGTAGTCAGGGACTTGGGGACACACATAGACAGTAATCTGGCATTTGACCATCACATGTCTGCAGTAGTGAGGAAATCATTCTATTTTGTACAACTTAGAAACAAAGATATGGCAATCTAGGTCCAAGGAAGTTATTGTTTCACTGTGTTTGGCATTCATCAGACCTATCAGTGACTACAATGCCCTCTTTGGTATGTACCTAGCTAGGCATATCCAACAAGTGGAATGTCCACAGAGGTACATCACTAAAATAATACAGGATGTAAGTCACATGTCCTGTGCATATTGCCTCAAGGCTCTATCCCTGTATTCTGCATCCTACAAGCTGTTCAGGGAGAGCTCTAAGCCTGACATACAAGGCATTGTTAGACCCCACCCTGATGGACCTCCTGCATATCCACAAAACAAACAGCACAAGAATTATCCATTCTAAAGACTTAAGCCTTGTCTGTGATATAAACAGGACCTGCCGGAGAGATAGGTATGTACCCCAGAGACTACCCCTTCTCTGGAACAGGGTCAGCAGAGTTCCTCCCTAACCTAATTCAAGTGTTAATTGGACAATTGAATGGGGACATGGAATTCTTCCCTGGTTTGGAACCTATGGCTCTAATGGAAAGAGGCAGTCTGTAAATGGTTTTACTCCCATCCCTTGCTTGCAAATGTTAACCTCCCAGGGCTCTGTTTACACCTAGCAAGGGTACCAGAACTTGTCAGAGATTTCAGATGCATGGTTAGGCTTAAAAAGCCCTTGTGGTCATTAACGTAGTAAACACCTGTGAACCTAAATGTGACTTACTGGCAAGATAGATATCTATCACAGAGAATACCTCTTTTATGAAATAGACTTCCCTTGGATTAAAGCAGAGTAGCTCCCTAGTCTTCTTTTAGCATAACCTGTGTGAATGGGTATGCAATTGAAAATACATCCTGGGTCTGGCTCCTCAAGCCATCATTGAAATGGATCAAAAACAGGTATTAATTTTTCAAGTCGATGTGAGCATATGATCTTGGATCTTACTAGAATACAAATGGGCCACCTACTACAAACCAATGAACCTACAAACCTATGATAGAAATTATTACTGAAGTAATGAATATGAATTTGCCAGAACTTAAGTAAGCTATTGTTGACTCACAGGCCTCATGTGCTAAAGTCCTAGAGGGCATAAAGAGTTAGACTCAACTAAATGACCAAATAACAATATTATTTGAAAAGAAAAAGATGATGAGATTTTCATAATCTAACACAGGAAAAACATAGACATGCAATAGCAGAAAAGTACTGAACAGGTTTTGGGCACTAAACTACATATTGATATTAGAGGGAAAACACATTCTAGGATAAGGTTAAAACATGGGAAGGTGAATTTTTCCTTTAAGTGTCCTTCTCTTGTTGAACCTCAAAAAATATAAATTGCTGTCTCAGCAGTGTACGATTTAGTGGTAATAATGCACAAACGTCATGCTTCAGTTTACACTAGCATATTTGCCCAACAATAACATCAGTTCTCTCCTTTTTCCATTTTGATTTCCATACCAATGACACTGCAAAGGCCTCTTTCTTGTGACTCTCAATATTTTCTGTCAATGTGTTCATAAACCCCAGTATTCATGAGTTCTTAAAGTCTGACAATGAAAGTCATGAGCAGTAAGGCTTTCACTCTCGTCCAAGAATCAAAGTTTTCTTAATCACCGTACCTTCTCAAAGTCAATGAAATAAATAAAAACACTGGATGTGTGTTCGAGTTGTTCTTGATTTATTTTGTTACAGTTTTAATTGTGTTTAACATAGCAATTAAGGTGCTTGCCTCATAGATACAAGGTATAGGATTTAATTTCACCTTTGGTCACTGTCTGATTTAGTTGTAGGGTGTGTAGATGCTTTTTTCACTTGCTCTTCTTCGTGTTGAACTGCAGTTTGTGCCATTCTTACTACAGTTTTTATATTCATTTATACACCTAGTTCTGTATATGTGGAACCCTTTTTATGCAAATAATTGCCAGGACCTTCAAACAAGCTATCCTGTTTAATTTTTCAACTGGCCAAAAGTCAAAACAATGGTTATATAACTCTTTCTTACCTTTTATATTTAATGTTGTTGTGTATGTATATTACATGTTCAGTTCACAGTGTATGGAAGGCTTCCCCTTCTCTTTTAGAAAGTGTTTTACTTTATTCAGTATGGAAAGTCCCATACTGACTAGCTAATGAACAAATCACATTAGCTACATTGTGTGCAATCTGTTCTTTAATTAAGAAGCACAGTGCTGTATACTGTAGGCTAAAAGCTAAGGTCTCTGACTCAAAGTTTCAGAGCCCGAGGTTCGGTTCTGATCTCTGGAGTTTTGTATGTTGCTTTGTGTCTATGTGGGTTTTTTCCTGGCATGTCAACTTCCTCCCAATGCCTAAAATATGCAGGTCGATTGACTGCTCATATGTTGCATTTACTCTTGTTCATGTGGCCAAGGCTGTGGTTGTAAAGGGTCTCAGAAGGTATAGTTTACTTACATCTTTAAAAAATTAAAATAAAAAACAAATTAAACTTATTTTCTTTAGCACACTGTTCAAAAATATAACCTTTGTTATATATTTCTTACAGAGAAATTGTATAGTGTTATGCAATCAAATCATCCTGGCTAGTTTTATATTCTTCAGTTGACATCTTGGTTAGTTTTATATTCTTCAGTTGACTGAGCTCTAAAGGATGCTAGAAGAATTGCTGTATTTATTCAACATTCATCAGTCATGGCTGGATCTACCTCAAAAATGCATCAACATTTGTTAAATACTTCTGCAACCAGCCACATTATTCTAAGATAAAAATGCAGTTATAAAATCACTCATACTTTACCTGTTTATTTAGCTAGATAGATAGATACCTGTCTATCTAGCTATTTATTTATTCTTTGCTGACAAAGTGGGTGAGTTAGTCCTTGGACTCTTTTCAGCCATGACCTGGGTGCAGAAGGCACAAAAGAACAAATATGAGATTTCAACACAATATTTCAAAGATTAAGGGCTAATAAGATTTAAAGGTTAAGTTATATTTAGGGTATTGTTAATATTAGGATGAACTGTATTTTAAATTCTCTTCTTCCATATTTTGTATTTTCCGTGTATTTTCCATGTTTTTTAGATAATATTTTTTTAGTGTCCAAGTGATATGATATGAAATTGTTGTATATGTGTATATATATATATATATATATATATATATATATATATATATATATATATATATATATATATATATATTTATTAATTTGTTTTGTATGGGTATTGGTGTTTGTTTAAATGGTTAAGACACCTGAATAATGTCATGAAACTAACCACAGTTGATTGGTGGTGGTAATATGAACTGTTATTTAAACTGTGATTGTTGTTGTACCAGATGACTCTGAAGAAGCCAGACTTAGTTTCTGGAGAAAGCGCTCAGTTATTTGGTACTATTAAAGTGCTGCAAATTACTTTGGCGGTCCGGTTATTTATTTTTTTTCCTTACATATGCTTTTGAAGTCCCTTGTGGACTGTTTTGTTTTACTTGTCAAATTATCAGCCCTGTAGTTTATCGCTAATTTTGTTTGATACTGTTCAGCATTTAGAGTGCTGTGATGGAAGGAGCCATTAGAGAACTGGCTAAAGCTGTGGAAAAACTTCAAACCTTGTATGCTGGTAACGATGCTATTTTGGGTGAAACAAACAGCAATACCCTCACCAGCAAACAGGCTGAACTGTTTACGCCACATTCACCCGTTATGGATGGAACGGGCGATGGTGCTGGTGCTGTGAGTAATGCTGCCACTGTGGGGCAGTAACCAATCGTTAGAGCAAGAACTAGGATTAGCCTAATACCTGACAACACAGGGGAACAGTGTGACTTTAAGGGTTGTTTTTTTACATCTGAATTGGAATTCTCAGGCCTGCAAGAGGCGAGAAGGGAAACACTGACACTCAGGAACCAGATTACAAACTCTGAAAAGCTTTGTACTAGGTACAGGGCTTTACAACTTGATAATTTATTATTAACTAAATCGTTTGCCTTAAACCAAGTGCCGAAAGGGCTAAGGTTATGGAAGCAGCCGATGGGGGTGGACCCAGGCACATCAGCCTACCGAGAAATAATTGCACTGTACGACAAAACAGGTATGGAAGTTATGAATATCATTATTTATAACAACAAGGTTAAACTGACTAAATTACAGGAAGAGATTTCTCAGTTAAATAACAGCATTATGAATGATTTATTTGTGCAACTTAAAGACAATTATGCCAAAGCTTTAAATAATGTTGAAGCATTTGTCAAAAAGAATCAGAGTGTTAAACAAAAGAAGTTGCTCAGAGATACTAATGACTATAAGGACAATTGTGCCTACCCAGAGGGCACTAAGTTGATACAGTTTGTTGATGCACATCTTGATAATGATACTGTTTTTAATGATGGTGAAAGAAATAATGAGGGCAATGATAATGATTTTGGCAATATGGTTGATGATGCTGATTGTTTTTTGGATCAACCAACAGAATTAAGGCGATCCGAGAGACTTTTAAACAGGGGGAATACAAGAGGCAGGAATATACAGCAGAACACACACTAAAACAGGAGTGCCCGGGGGGGTGGTAGATCGGAGGGGTTACTACTGAGTTTGTCATTGAATGTACCCTTGCAAGAATTATCTTATGAACCTTGCTATGAAATATCTACTAGTGACACTTTGAGAACTTTTGCTACAGAAGCTGATGTTTCAGTTAACAACGTTTTAGACCATTACTTTGACATCCCTAATGGAGGTGGCCAGCTGAATGATGTTATGGCCATTGAATTGGGAGAAATGGACTATAATGATAACAATGAACACATGATCTGTAATGTGATTACTAAGCAAGGGTTTACTATATATAACTATACTGAAATGAATATTTGTGATGTACACTTTAAATTGTTAAGTAAAGGAACAATGTTCGTACCAAATTTTCAGTTAGATATTGCTAACTTGCTTATTAATCTAAAACTATTTACCGGACAATTGATTGTAAGAATGTTTTTTTTTCATCTGCGAGTCATAACAAACAGATAGTTAACAATAATTTGACTCTGAAAAGAAGAAGTACCTTCATCCCCCCACCACACCCTGAGGTTTTGGCCCTTGAGAGATGTGTAGAGGGTGACTTTAGAAGGATCCTAAACTAAAATAAGCAATGTTGTGACAATCTTACACATGAAGAAAGAATTATCTTAAGGGACCTTGCTAACAACAGTGGTTTTTGATTTATGACACCTGATAAGGGGGGTGGAATGGTGATTATGGCTGCTATTGCCTACAGTTTAAAGATGAATGACATACTTAACAATGAAGAGACATACTTAAGGGCATCTAAAAATGAGGTAAATAGGGCATACCTGAAGACTGATATGTATTTGCAAGATGTACTATTTCAAGGAATGTTAGATGAGAGTGAGTTTAGCTACTTGACAGTAAAATATCCGACACTGCCAGTTGTCTTTGGTATACCGAAAATACACAAGGACATTTACAACCCCCCCCCCTTTAGGCCAATTGTGGCAGCAGGTGATTCCAAAATGGAACCCCTAGCATCCTATTTGGACAAATGGTCAAAGGTGGTAGCGGAGGAAGCTGAGCACATTATAAGAGATTCCTGGCATTGCTTAGAAAGATTGAGAGCAGTGAAAAATGAAACTAACTATGTTTTCTTGACAGTAGATGTCATTAATTTGTTTACAGTTACCCCCCACGACCAAGGCTTGAACATGTTCCATGAAAGTTTACTGAACAGTAAAATGATTGATAAAACTAAAATAAACCTATTGCTTGAGCTCATGGAGCTGGTTCTGAAAAACAATTTTCTTAGTTTTGAAGGGGGGATATATCAGCAATTGACGAGTGTGGCGATGGGAGCAAGATGTGCTCCAGTATTTTCAAACTTGGTGCTACTTACATTGGAGAACTCATTTATATTTTCATCCAGGTATAAAGACAACATTCTTTTATACAATAGATTTTTGGATGATATAGTCATCTTATGGAGGGGAGATGAAATTAAAATAGGTGAGTTCATTGAATACTTGAATGTTATGACAAACTTTTTAAAATGTACTTATACCTGGCATCAAAATGAGATAAATTTCCTGGACATTAATTTTAAAAAAATCAAACCTTGGGCTGAGTAGTAACATCTACAGAAAGGAGACCTATTCAAATTCAATATTACATTTTGACAGTTGCCATCCTTGCTATCAAAGAAAAGGTATAATTAAGGGACAGATGGTGAGAACTTCAAGGCTGGTGAGTGATAATATAGTCTTTAAAGAGGAAATGTTCAAATTGATTGGCATGTTTTTTGGATAGGGGCTACCTGTTGAAGCTACTATTAAATGTTAAAAAAGAAGTTTTGAGAAAAAGAGATAAAGTGTATACCCCTATATTAAGGAACACAGTGTTGGTAACACATGTTGAGGGTGATAGGGAAAAGCGAAATGATGTATTTGTATTGATATACAATCCACTTGCCCCCTAAATTGTTTCAAGTCTAAAAAATGGATGGAAATTTTGCATAAACAATGCTAGTAAGCAAGTTTTAGGTACACAACCACAAATAGTTTACGGTAGGGGTAAAAACCTAAAAAATATACTTGAGAGTAATACAGGTGAGATAAAACATAATTTCTCTCTAATGACCAAGTGTGGGACATGTAGGTATTGCCAATTTATTAATGATGGCCCTTATGTACGTGTTAAAGACTACAAATTTTCTATTTCATGTCCAGGTAAATGCAATTGTAATAGTACTAAATTGGTATATTTGGCAATGTGTACAGCCTGCAGTGGTTTTTACATTGGAAAAACCATTCGCAGGTTGCATGCTAGAATCTCTGAGCACCTAAGATGTATTAAAAATAAAAATGAACACAATGTACTTTATTTACACAGTAAAAACTGTGTAAAAAAAAATGTGTTCTTTGTCATAGACAGAACATGGAACCATGGAAGGGGGGATTTTAATGGTGAGGTAGAAGCAAAGGAATTGAGATTAAATGCCTGCAATTCACCAGATTTAAACAATAGAACTACCTTAATGCCCATTTTAAAACTAAGGGCTAATAAGATTTAAAGGTTAAGTTATATTTAGGGTATTGTTGCTATTAGGATGAACTGTATTTTACATTCTCTTCTTCCATATTTTGCATTTTCCGTGTATTTTCCATGTTTTTTAGATATTTTTTAGTGTCCAAGTAATTTGATATAAAGTTGTAGTATATGTGTATATATATATATATATATATATATATATATATATATATATATATATATATATATATATATGTGTGTGTGTATATATATATATATATATATATATATATATATTTTTTTTTTTTTTTTTTTTTTATTAATTTGTTTTTTATGGGTATTGGTGTTTGTTTACATGGTTATGACACCTGAATGATGTCATGAAATTAACCACAGTCGACTGGTGTTGGTAATATGAACTGTTATTTAAACTGTGATTGTTGTTGTACCAGATGACTCTGAAGAAGCCAGACTTAGTTTCTGGTGAAAGCGCTCAGTTATTTGGTACTATTAAAGTGCTGCGAATTACCTTGGTGGTCCGGTTATTTATTTTTTTCCTTGTATGTGCTTTTGAAGTCCCTTGTGGACTGCTTTGGGTTTTATATATTTATTCTTTGCTGACAAGGTGGGTGAGTTAGTCCTTGGACTCTTTTCAGCCATGACCTGGGTGCAGAAGGCACAAAAGAACAAATATGAGATTTTAACACAATATTTCAAAGAATAAACACGTACACAGCATTTAGTTACATAACATTTGCACAAGCTAAAGCCATCTGTTGTCCAACAATCTAAGACCATTTGAAGTACGAAAGATTTGTGTTAGTGCAATAACAGCTGTACATAAAAAGTTTCTATAGGAGGATAATTACAGGCAATAGATAAAAGAGACATATAGCCTGAGAACTAAAGACAGAGTAGAAAGTTATAAAACAATAAGGTAAGGAAAAGGAGGAGTTAGTGATTAGTGCAGATGGTGCAGTTCTTGATTGGTGCAGAAGGTTTTAGTGTACTATTAGAACAATAAGATGAATTATAAGTTAAATTTATTTATTTACACTAGAGGAAAGTTCCTCTGTTTTGTGATAAGAATCTTTAGGACTTTTAAACACAGGAACAAGATGGCAGAGCATCAATGACAGGTGTAAATTATTCTCTGTCTAAAAAGCATTTGTTCTTGTATGCATCTTTTAAGTGTGCTACTAGTTCTTTCCTGAACTGTGAGAACACAGTAAGTTGTAAAGTTGTGATTTGAGATGATTCTAATTAGCAGGAACAGTTTTACTGAGGGACTGTTCACCCATGACAAGGCCAAAAGGGGAATGAGCAAGAGTTATGATGTGCTGTCCTGGCTAGTAACAGAGTTGGGGTTGGATTTTATCTGACGTTTACATTATAGGGAAAGGCAGAAAGAATTATTTAGTATTTTAAAAGTAAGGGTGAATAAACAGTGTGTGGAACAAGCTGTAACTGAAGTAAGTCTGCCTTTTCAGGGTGAGACAATGATGTCTGAGTAGGAGTGAAAGACCAAAAAATCTACATATGCCATTAATTGCTGCCTTTCTTCTAGAAGTGTTAAAACAGAGTGCAGGGTAGTAACTGCTAGGGCACATTTTATGACTGGGATAAGTGTGTTCTTTGCCAGAGCTTTTCTGACTTCTTTGGTAAGGTGATTTGAAATGGAGTAATGCTATTTCAGATGGATAGCAACTTTTAAAATCATGTGTTTATTGCCAGTTGGAAAAGGTGTTGTTTCTTATTGAAAAATGCCTTTTCCAACAGGAAATAAAAACTTCTGTATTTAAAAAAAAAAAAAAAAAAACTTTATATTGGCCTAATGAAAACCAACATTTGCCTAATAAAAGTAGTCAGACTTGTACTCCACTGAATACTTTGTATCTTAAACTATGTATTTTTAATCCTTATAGGTTCACAGGTTCATATGTAGGTACTAGGCTATCTGCCCGAAGGCATTTATAAGCCTAGCCAGAATGTGTTGGCTTTTGCCACTCCCTTAGATTAGTTCCCTGTGCTTCTGTCCAGCAGAGCCACTGAAGTGATCCCCGAGGTAAACTTTCTGTTTCCCATCCACTCGTCAAGGTTTCTCTTGAGGAGTGTTAGCGAGGAGCTCTGCCTAATGTGGATTGGAATCATGTTCCAAAGCATGGGAAGTCTCTGGGACAGGAATTTATCCCTCCAGCACGTCCTATTTATTGTTGTGGTGAGGTTTAGATCCCTAGAGTGTGTGGGGGAGGAAAACGTTGAAAAAGACTTATCTATCTATTTGGTGCATGGTATCAGTCAAAGTGGTCACAGCTTCTAATCAAGATGCACCCTTTTCACTTAGCTAACCAATTGGAACAGGCTATCTACCCCAAACTTCTCTAGCAAATCCCTCCCGTCCACAAATAGAATTTAAATGCAATTTTTTTTATCAATATAAGTTTTAAAAAGTTTTTTATGACATATACACTCATCCATCAAATATTTTTTTTTCAGACCAAGAGCAAGTGCCTCATTATTCCTCAAGGAGGACTTACTACTGGGGAATCATATAAACTTATCTTTACTATTTTAGGACACTATATTGACAGGGTTCTTATTTATTTATCCTACAGGAGCTGTCTCATTGTTTATTTATTGTTGTTGTTGTCTTTCGGCTTTTCCCGGTTAGAGGTCGCCACAGCGGAACTCCGGTCCGCTAATGACTGGCAGTAGATTTTCACAAACGCCGAGGTGCCAGCTCGACATTCAACCTTCAACAAAGACACGCCCATTTACGCATGTCTTTCGAATGCCCACCCAACCGCAGGGAGGGCCTGCAGACTCCACACAGAAGGCACCCCCCGCACTCCAACCGAGAATCGAACTGGAGAACCTCTTTCTGTGAGGCAACAACGCTAATGTTAAGGAAAAGAAATCTTCCATCTGTCTTTTTAACAAGCATCATAAGCAGCTATCATTCAGCTATAGTCACTACTAAGCCAGTAACAATTGACTTTTTGAATTCATCAAAATCATTTTCCTGGATAAGTCTATTATAAAACAAGTTACTTATATAACGTAATATATGTTTACACCAAGCTACATTCTGTCTGTGACCTGCATTATCTAACATTCTCTAAAGAAAGTATTAAAGTCATTTCAAATGAAAGATGCTCCTTTAAATATATTTTGTTATTGATGTTCTTTATTTGATTACTGTTACAGTAGCCTAAGCTATATGGGTTATGCCTGCCAGGAACACAACTGTTCGTTCTTTTAGAAAACCATAGTCATACTCCCTCACTGGCTCAATAAATTGTGTTAGTATTACCGCTAATCCTTGCTGAAGACTCTGTATCCTCAGACACCCCATTGCATAGGTAGTTATGTTTATTATGGAACTTTTTATGCTAGGCATATAGTATGGTTCTTATTTATTTATACAAGGTGCATGTTTATACTGCTTCACTTAAGTTAGTTATGTTGTTTTACCTCTCCTTTATAGTCTGTATACTTCTTTACTTTGCTGTTTTGTTCAGCATTTATTTTCCTTCTCGATTCTTCTTCTTAGTCACATGTGCAAAATCTTTGTTATTAGTGTTGCATTAAGTATCATATTAGATTGAATTATTCCTACTGTGAAATGAGTAGAATGTGTGTGGCCTCTTAACATAGAAAATAGTTGCTGTCTCCACAGGACTGTTTCTTCCTATTGCTATTTTGCTTGCTTTTCCAAATTACAGTAACTGTAGTCTCATAATTTCATACACACACACACACACACACACACACACACACACACACACACACACGGGATAACAAAATGCACAGCTGTCTCAGCACTAGATTAAAAACTGAATCACTATTTCTGGTAGACAGAAAGATGAACTCCCTCATTAGTTTTGTGAGATCTCATGATAAAGACACCTATGACTTTGTAGACAGGATATAAATGTGTAAAATGAGTGATAAGACTTTAGCAATGTTGGATATGGATGCCTTGTACTCAGTAATACCTCAGGATATAGCTATTGTATGGGTGATTTCATTCATTGTAGAACAGACAAATATGCCTGCTAATGAAATTTTTGTGATTGCCAAACTATTAGAGTTGATTTTATAGACTGTTTTCCTTTTTTAACCATAGATCCTCCCAGCAGATATCAGGAGAGGCCATGGAGGCAGTGATGGGCCCCAGATTTGCTGGTTTATGGTGAAATGAAAAGATGATTTAATTTATGATTCTGACCTTGAAAAATACATAGCTGGCTATTTTTCATTTTACTGTTTGTGTTGTAGACAGTTTGCAGAGCTCCTATATCATCAAAACAGGATGATTTTGTTTTTAGATTTACTGTAAACTGTGCTCTGACAGCTTTGTATTTTTCAGCAAATTAGGAAAGATTGTACATAGAGCTACTGCACAGTAATACATGCACGAGAAGCTAAAATTATTGGGCATGTAATACGTAAACTGAAAAAATATGTGTGTTGTAAGGCAGTATCAGGCACACTTTGTGGATGAGATTATTCAAGCAATGAAGAAGGAAAGAAGTAGGAGGTACAAACCTGCAACATAGTATCATGTTGTAATAAGCACGGTAAAGATATTGACAGGACAGACAAAGGATGGCTCTCTAATATGGGGAGCTGCAACACTGCAGCTAGGGCAGAGTGAAGAGGGCGACCATACCTCTCAACTCTCCAGATTTTCACAGAATGTCCAGACTTTTACCTCATATTTTTGGGTCTATACTTCATAAAATTTGTGGTTTCTGACAAATCACTGGGATGATCACACATGCTTCATTTTAAAATAACTATTACACCCTGCCTAAAAAGTCTCCTCCACATATCCTATTCAACCCTTCACGTGACCCTCAGCAGAACCTGGCCCCCTGGAGAGTGTGGAACTTGAAGCACACACAAGCTTCATTTTAAAATAATTATTACACCCTGCCTGTAAAGTTTCCTGCACATATCCTATTCAGACCTTCACGCCATGCTCTGTAGAAACTGGCCCCCTTGAGAGTACAGAACTTACAGTGCACACAAGCTTTATTTTAAACTAACGTAGGTGTTTTTACCTACAGTACTATTTATTAACTTTAAAATTGTTTGTATTGGAAAGGTCTGCACACACGCCTCCCCTCCCCTCCAATCTACCTCTTATCTCACTGCTATCTCTTGTCTGCTTATTTCTTCATTATGTTAAGTTTTTTTTATTGCTCTTCTCTTAGCGTAAAGGTTTTAGTCGGCCACTAGATGGCAGTATGGACTAGGAAAACCTACTTTTACCATTATTGAAACTCCCATAGCTGTTTTTGTTTTTTGTACTGCTGGTGTGTGTCCTGTTAGCTGCACTTGTATTCAGCAGACCTTAGGTATATTTTAACAAACCCAATATAGCCAGGTAGTATCTTTGCTGCACTTGCCCAAGTAAAGGCAGTAACTACCTTTCATTACGGCCACTGATTGGTACAGGGACACAGTACCTTCTATCAATTTCTCCACCTCTAACCACCTCTGCATGTTCCTTTTTAACCAGGACTTATGTCTCTCTGACTTATCTGTACCCTGACATACCTTATAGATCATTTTTCTTACTGATTTCCCTAGCTGGGTCAACCCACTCCATTTGCCCTCACTGCGCTTGAGCTCACCACGTTCCCCTACCCTACCCCCATTCTCACCCACCCCACCCCCACACACTCGTTTGATTTATACTCTCAGCACTCCTCCCCCTCTGCCAATTAGCCAATCACCCACACCCACCACAAAGGCCCACCCCTCCAGCCTAGCTCTTCCCCCTCAACCAACTTCTTTTCCCGTCCTATTATACTTCCTTCTACTTCTCTTAAAAGTACTAACTTATTTTACTATCCCCCTTACCACTTCTACCTCAGCCTTTCTCTGCATATCACCTATTTTTGTTCTTTGAAAGTCTCTCCACTATTTCTCCTCCCTTTTTCTCTTTCTCAAATATAACCTATTCAGTACAACACTTTGACAGAAACCTTATTACTCCCTCATTGTGTCACCCCTTTACCTCACTATCCCCCTCCTCCTCCTCCTACTATCTACATCTTACCATTTATCTCTGCATTTTCCAACAGTAACACCCACCCTCTGTCACAGTTACCACTCACTCACCAACCCCCCAACATTTCCCCATACCTATTTCCAATTTCTCCCTCCAACCACTTTACTATAAAAAATTACTCAAATATATCTCTCCACCATCTTATCACACAGAACTCCCACTACTCTCAGCCTACTCTCCTCTTTGATTGATTTCATTGATTCACTACTCCTGGATGGACACATCCACCCCAAACCTGGACCTACTTCTCTATCCTCCAATTCTCTCAAGCAAACACCCCCTCACCCTCCCTCTCCTCCACCAAAACCTCTAAAAAATTTCTCACTAAATATCCAAAGCATTGTTAACAAAATTTCAGCATCACATGCCTGGATCCATGTAAACTCACCTAACATCCTTACACTGTCAGAAACCTGGTTAAAACCTCACATCTCCAACTCGGAAATCCTACTCCCAGGCTATAACATCTGTCATGCTGATAGAACAAACAAGAGAGGTGGAGGTGTAGCCATCCTCTACTCCGACCAACTTACTCTCTCTCTGTCCACTCCCAACTCCCATACCCAATTTTGCTCCTGCAGGAACCCTAATTGTAAAATGTCATCTCAACCCTCACAAAAAGTTGCCATTCTACCCATATAGATCCTTCAGGTGATAACATCCCTATTCTAGAAAACTTTCTCTCCTGGCTCACCCAGCATATTCCATATGAAACTATTATACTTGGTGATGTCAACATTGATTGGATTTCACTCTCCTCTTCATCTCCAACTTTTAGTCTTAATCTATTTGGATTCCACCAACTTATATCCTACCCAACCAGAACTAATAAAACTCTACTACAGGTTCTATAATTGATTGGATCCTTACTTCTGACCACAGTCTCTATCATAGCCCTGGCATTCCTCTTAACTCACTAAGCAATCATTCCCCCTACCTATATTCATAGAAATTTCAAACATTCTCCCAAAGAACACCACTACCGAGAATGTCACAATCTAACTAATTTTGACCCCAATAAATTCAACTCTGTACTGTTCAACATCAATTGGACCTTCCTCCATGATCTCCCTCCTAATGATGCAGTAGCCACTTTCAAAAAATATTCCTGGATGTTCTGAACTCCATGGCCCCAACCAGAACAATTAGTGTACAATCAAACTGTGCCCCAGCTTACTAAGCAAACTTGCTCTATTATGCATCAGAGGGATGTTGCCTGAAAACATTGGATCAAAAATAGAACTTATCCCCTACTCCAACAGTACAGGGAACTTAGAAACTTGAGTAAAAGAACTAGTCATAAAAGACAAAAAAACTTTCTTTAACTCCAACCAAGGCAACCCACACAACAACCCCAAAACATTTTGGTCCACAGTTAACAAAATTCTCTATCCTAGAAGACCTCCAAACCCCATTCCCTTCCCTTTAAATACTGCCACTGAGACTACAGCACTTCTAAATAAACACTTCACTGAAACAATTCAAAAGCTAACTCAACCAAGTCCCACTACCTCTACTTTACTCATACCTCCCAATCCCTCTATCCCCATTTCATTCTCCTTTCAACCCGTCCCTACTGCTTTCATCACATCACAACTGAGTAAACTCAAACCCTGCTCTCCCTCTGTTGATAAATTACCCCCCAGATCCTTAAAATCACTGCCAACTCCATTGCTTACCCAGTCTCTATCCTTATAAATCGCTCTATTTCAGAATCCCTTGTCCCAGACATTTGGAAAGCCTTCTTCACAATCCCTCTCCACAAAGGTGGTAACTCCACCAACCCATTCAACTACCATCCCATTGCAATACTCTCCTCACTTTCCAAAATTCTTGAAAAATCTGTCCACAACCAACTACTTAAACATTTGCTTGACAACAATCTTCTAACTGCCACCCAGCATGGATTTAGAACCCACCACAGCACATCTACCACACTACTCTCATTAACCCAAACTGTAGAAGAAGCCCGTGATAATAACCACCTAGTTTTCTATCTATTCCTTGAGCTCTCCAAGGCTTTTGATACAGTCTCTCACCCCATAATGATATCTAAACTTACTGATCTCCATCTGTCTACCACCACTATAAATTGGTTTTCTTGTTACTTATCTAACACACAACAATCTATACGCTGGCACTCTATCACCTCTCCATTTCTTCCCGTCAATACAGGCATTCCCCAAGGCTCTATCTTGGGTCCCCTCTTGTTCAATATCTGTACAAACAGACTATGCAGGGCTTCTAAGCTCTCTACACTCACACAATACCCAGATGATTCAAGCTTTATCACCACCACCACCCACAATATTCCAGAACTCCTTACCCATACCCAAGACACCCTCACCTATGTTGAAACCTGGCTCACCAATAACCAACCAATATTAAATCCCCAAAAAACTAAGGTTTTACTTTTCCTGCCTAAAACAATGGTACATCTTAAACCCTCCTTCTCAATTACTTCACTTAACAACACTATCATCACACCTGAACCCTATACTAAATTACTTGGTGCAACTATTGATGACAAACTAAAATTTGACATTCACATCAATCAGTACATAAAAAAAAATCAAAAACTTGGACTTCTGTACCATAATCATAAACTTCTCTCTCACTCCACTAAACCCTCCCTTGCTATCTCTCTTCTTTTACCCTGCGTTCTATATGTAGCCCCAGTCCTTACAAACCTTCAGCCATCTCTCCTCTCTAAATTAGAACAAACTTACCACAAAACATCTAGATTTGCCTCCAATCTACCATATAAATCCCACCACTGTCTTGCTCTTAAGTCTTTATTATGGCCTGAATTTCAAAAACAACTTCTTCTTCCAGAACTAAATATTACTCACTCTATACTCTACAACCCCACTTCCTGTCCCTCCATCTCTAACATCATATCACTCCATAACCCCACATGTCAGCTTTGTACATCTGACAAACATCTTCTAGACATCTACAAACTCACTAAAAATATAGTTAAGTCTCTCTATAAATTCTCTGTTATTCATTCCTGGAATGCCCTTCCCCTTAATATAAGAAGTATCCCTCATAAAGCCCAATTTAAACACAAGCTTAAAAACTACCTACTAAACACCTGGTCCTGTCCATGTCACAGTCCTACCTGACGTCATACTGCACTCATCCTAATATTGTTTTCCTTATTCTAAGCACATATCTTATTTTTATAGTACTTATCTCTCTAACACTTCCTTTACTTCTTAACACTACTCCATGCCTCTTGTAAATACTGATTACATAGCTGTAGTTATTTTGCCATAATGAATTTATTTGATGTTATGCACCTAATTCTTTTTTTGTATCTTGAACAAAACTGTATAAAATCTGGTTCCAATTCCTCAATGTATAACAACTTGAAACTTTATAATTGTAAATATAACTATTTTCTGTGATATTTTTGTAATACTTTTTGTGATATTGTTATTTGTATCTGGAGCTTTTCTCTTCAGTTCTCCACTGCAAATGGGCCCCTGGCTCAGTTGGACTAACCTGGTTAACAAATGACAATAAATAAATAAAATAAATAAATGATCTGAGGACTGAAGTCACTAAATAATGACACACATTTGAGTTTCAGACCTCATATACTTCAGAAAATGTATGTTAACACAAACCCTGTTACTCTAGCAATGTTCCAAGTTTATAAGAGCAATATCTAAAACCAGTCCCTATTTTTTGTGCCTTTGACGCCCCATGTTGTCAGGCTTTGTCCAGATTTCTTGCACTAAGAGTTTGGGAGGTATGAAGGTGACCACCTCAAGTGTAAACTGTTAAAAGGTGTAATTGGCATGGCAGAAAAGGAGCCAGTTGGTCCCTGCAAGTCAGTGGTGCAATTACTTCTGTTGGGCTACTGGATGTGAGTGCTAATTGTTCACTGACTATGGAATCAGTACCAATAGTCACTGAAGTAACTGTTAACACTGCTTAGATGATTTGCTTCATGTCAGTATATTACTTTTTTGGTCCTCAGCTCTGGTTAAAAGGAGGGTACTTATCTGGGGAATGCTCAGGGTGCCCACCGGCTAGCTATGGCTCTAGTAATTTGTTTTTGTGTAGATGACTATACTCTTAAATTGATGATTAGAGGGAACTGGAAAATGCTGATGAATAACGCAACAATAGGGAACGTGCTTTAGGATGGTCAAGTTTTTCCATATAATTAAGGAACACATCTAAAAAGTCTCCTAGAAAGGGACAGTAAACAAAAAAGTATGTCAAGTTTGACACTACCAAAGAAAAGGTATATTTTCACATGGGATACAGGCAGCCTACAGATAGCAGCCCTTATTTTTATGATGAAAAAACAAGTAAAATGTATATGGCCAGGGAGCATTTAACATGCAACTGAAGAATGTGATATAAATAGCTGCATGCAATTCTTGCATTTTTTTATGATAGAAGAAGAGGTAGAAAACTGCAAAAAAGTATATAATATTTGTTTTATGCAATTAGGCAAGCAGAGAATTATAATGCCCTGTATAAACATTCCATGCATTTTTCCAAGCTTTGGATGGTTTCTTTGTTGTATGTATTGTAGCATGTGAAGCTACTCAAGATAGGGGGATACATTGTGCTCTTAAATGACAGAAGAAAACTCATCTGGCAGCAGGAGTTGCCTGACAATATTCTGGCAGAGCTGATCAAACTTTATTTAATTTCACAATATGATAACTGGGTAAGTGAGCTGATCCACTGACCCTTTTCAGTCATGACCCATGTATAACTCACAAAAGAAATTAAATTGATGTATACAATATAGTAATGAATATTTCAGGTACGCAGAATTGAATTACTATGTGCACTATAAAAAAATCTCACATGTGTGGGCAGACATGGTGGTGCCGCAGTTAGCATTGCTGCCTCACAGCAAGAGGTTCTCTGGTTTGATCCTCGGCTGGGGTGCCTTCTGTGCAGAGTCTGCATGTCCTCCATGTGGTCGCGTGGGTTTCCTCCAAGTGCTCAGGTTTCCTCCCACATCCCAAAGGTGATTAGGTGGATCGGATACTCTAAATTGGCCCTAGGCATGAGTATGTGCATGTGTGTGCCTTCTGTGGAAGGTTGGGTGCCGGGCTAGCAACTCAACACTGTAAAACTTCAGTGCCAGTTATGAGTGGACAGGTGATCTGCTGTGGCGACCCCCAACCAGGAAAAGCCGAAAGAAGAAGGCTATAAACAAATCTCACAAATGTGTGAGGTATAGAGAGTGAAGGGGTAATAAAGATGTACCAGAATAAAAGATTAATAGTAATAGAGTATTAGGTGTTACAATACTGTACTTACATGGAGTCAGAGTTTGTATATTTAAAAACTATCTAATTAGAATGAGTTCATTCCAGGCTACATGCTGCAATAACCTGCAAACATTTGGCAAGTCTCTCAAAAGCACATGTTGCTACATTTATTTTACCAAGGTTACCTAAGGTACTTTTCGAATGCTGCCAGAGTTTTTTTTTTTTGCCTGCAAGTAGTTGCTTCCATATGTTAGGTCCTATTCCTGAGAAGGCTTTTTTCTCCAATGACAAGATTGAATCTAGGTCTGACCAGTGTGAGGGAGTTTTCTTGGCTGCTGCTAAGGGAGTAGATTTGTTCCTTGAGTTGGAGTGGTCTTTTAAATGGGGGTGAGGAGGTAACAGAGTACTTAGTATGTAAGTGGTTCTCTTACTAACAGGCAGTCTGTGTATTTTATCACTTAGAATGCATCAGGGACAATTCATATCTGCAATGAGGGCATATCTAAATATTTTATTTTCAGCTACTTGTGTTTTATTGGGTTAAAGAAAGGGCTGTTGGGTAAAGCATACTCAAGCAAGGAAGTTAGGACACCTTTGGCTAAGGCCATTCTTTCTGATGGACAAGGAAGATGTGAAACAATATAACATAATTTTAATTGTGACAAAACTTTGCTGGTAACAACGTCTGTGTGATTATTGAAGTTTAGCAAAGGATCCAGTGGTACACCAACGTAATTCTGCTGTTTACAATTTGGTATGGAGTTTCCATTTGAATATGTAAATAGGGATTCCAGTTTCTTTGTGCCAGAGCATGATATTTGTCTTGAAATGGTCAGTTTATAGTTTACTTGCATGAAGACAGTTGCATAGGTCTGTAATTTGACCTTTAAATCTTTAAATACTAAAAACATCTGCCTGACTACACCCTATTTCTGTCTGTCCCACGTGCATCCCTCAGTAGTGTGCCCAACTTCCCTTAAACACATTCAAACGTCCAAAAAAAAAACTGAAGCAACTGCCTGCATACAAGAGCACGGAGAGTGGAACTCCATACAAACCAGTAAAAGCTACTGCAAGTTCTACTTTTATCAACAGAGTGTGTGCAGTTCCCTTAAACACATTCAAAGGTCCAAAAAAAAAAAAAAAACTGAAGCAACTGCCTGCATACAATAACACAGAGACTGGAACCTCATACAAACCAGGAAAAGCTACTGCAAGTTCCACTTTTATCAACAGACTGTGTGCAGTGTAGGTCTATTATAATCTTCCCTCTGTAATACTCCTACTGATTCTTCTGCTGTGCACACTACTGTAACCCCTCCCCTTTTTCCTTCATTTACTGTAACAAATATATACATTTTCCAAAGCTTTGCATTTATTTTATATTCTTATATTTTATTTATCTTGTATATCACATTTATTTTATATGCTTATACTTTATTCTAAGTGTTTATTGTAACAAATATATACAGTTTCCCAAATACATTTATTTTATATTCTACTTCCCTGATGCTCTACTAAATCTGCTTTTGAATTCACACAGATAAACAGATACCTTTAAGTACTGACCTGGGTTAGCTGGTTGATTGTTTTTTCTCTTCTCACAGCTTTCTCCAAGTCCTGGTCCATAGCCCCCCCCCCACCTTTTCTTGTTCACCTAACATAATTCTAGTGTAAGTTTCCTAGCCCTGTCAAACGTATTTTCTCACAGCTTTCTCCAAGACCTGGCTCTTAGCCCCCCCCCCTTCTCTCGGTCTCCTAACATAATCTTATTGTAAGCTTCCCAGCCCTGTCAATCCTGTCTTTTCTCTCCCTCTTCCTCTAAAGAGTTTATTTATTCCTCCCCTGAGCTGCGGGGCCATCTTCAAATACTAAAAGCTTCTGCCTGACTACACTTTTTCTGTCTGTCCCACTGGCATCCCTTAGTAGTATGCACAACTGTAAGTACCATTTGTACTTATGATAGTACTTACATATTGAATAAAAAAATCTGATGTAGAAAGGGACCATATTTTGACTTAGCTTTTATGCCCTTGCTTCATAGGAATCCCCAGAAGTGTACTCACTTAAACCATATTCCATTATTTTTTAATTAGTACTGTACTGAGTCATAATTTACTGCATGTCCCTTTCTAAACCCCCTGGCATAACTACATTATTGTTCTACTTTTCAGTGAACTGCAGCTCCCCATTGGTGCATAAATAATAAAAACAAACAGAAAGGTAACATTCAAATTAAAATGATAGGCTGCCCTATTTCTGTATTTGCTAACCTTCTCACTGATTGTTTTCTGTTTGACGACTGCTGCTCCTCCCGGAAGGTGTAACCCACTCTGTTCACCATTCAGACTCACTCCACTCCCCTACCCTGACCCCAAATTCCACCCACCCCCACTACCTGTACTTTTATACATCTCCTGACTCCTGCCCACCCAACACCTCTCCAGTCATAATACATCTAAGCCAAACCCCACCCACCTGTAGATCTACATCACCCCAAACATCCACCGCTACTACAATGCTATACATCACATCTCTCCCTATAACCCCATTTGCCCTACTAATCTCTCTCTCTCTCTCTTCTCTTACATATCTCACACTTTTTCCCAACCCTTGCCATAACTCTCACATACACTCCTCTACATCTTACCATCAACCTCACTTCCCATCCTACTCATCCATCTCACATGAACTGTTTACCTCTAACCCAATCTATTTTTTCAAACCAAAACTGCTCCCAACCCAATCTCCCCTGTACTCCCCTCTTAAATGTAGTACCAGAAAATCACTACTCTCACACAACTCAAATTACCCTTGCCCAACACACTGCCTCACTCTTCTATTCCACCACATCTCTCTCTCACTAGCTTGCAACATCCACCCCAACCCCAGACCCATCTCTAACATTAATCTCACCAAACCCTCCACTCAACCCACAAACTCAAAGTCCATTTGCCTCACAACACTTAATGCACAAAGCCTAAAAAATAAAATCCCTAACCTCCATGCCTAGCTCTCTTATAACCACCCCATTACCACCGTTTCTGAAACCTGGCTGAAAACCTATATAAAAGATAGAAAAATTCTACCACCAGGTTTCCAAATCATTCACTATGACAGAGCCCCCAAAAAAGGAGGTGGAGTAGCAATAATCTACCCCACCTCCCATACCATAACTCCCTACTTTAATAAAATACCAAACTTTGCCAATGCTGAAATTATAATAAGTTTGCTAAAAATAAACATCCACAAGTCCATATGTATTGCTGCCCTCTATATTCCCCCTGGTGATAATATCAAAACTCTTGGAAAGATCCTGTCTTGGTTCACCTCCAATATAAAAAATGAAAATTATATACTCGGTGATGCCAACATCAACTGGAATACTATTAACTCTGAAGCCCCATCCCACACAATCAACCTGTATAACATCTCCCAACTAATACAATCTCCAACCAGACCATATAAAGATGGTACCTCTGGTACCATCATTGACTGGATCCTAACAACTCACCCGAACCTTATCACCAAAGCCGGAACATTACCTGATCCTCTCAGTGATCACCTACCAGCCTTCACTGACCGTTTCCCATCTCCACTGCATAAACAACACCACTACATCCAAACCCGTAACCTCTCCTCTTTCAACCTTCTAACTTTCTCTGAATGCTTAAAGCATACTGACTGGTCCCCTCTAAAAACCCTTCCTCTATATGATGCCGTTTCCTACTTTAACCACTCATTCCTAACCCTTCTCAATCAGCAAGCCCCCCTCGAACCAAATGCATCAAAACCAATCCCTGCGCATGGTTATCAAAAGATACTAAACTAGCCTGGCACCAAAGGGACAAAAAATGGAAACAATATCAAAAACATCAAAACCCTAACACCCTCCTAGAGTATAAGCAACTATGAAACTCCACAAAAAAACCTAATAATTAAAGATTGCAAAGCACACTAATCTAAACTCCAGTCCTTGCACTCAACAAATACAAAAAACTTCTGGGACTCCATCTCATCCATGCTGCATCCTGGCAGCAAAGAATACCCCTGCCCAGACCCCAACATCTCCAACCTTGAAACAGCCAGTTCAACTCATTCTTCATAGACTGCATAGCTAAACTATCAGCCTCCTACCCACCCCCCTCCCCACTACCACCCCCTCCTGCCCCAACCACCACCCCAATCATCAACCTTCCTCTACATCCTTCTGCCTCAAGCTCATCCTTGCAAGCACTATAAAAAGACTTCTCAAACTCAAACCCTGTTGCAATGCACCCAACAACCTCCCACCCACCTTCCTCAAACAATCTGCAGACAGCATTGCCTATCCCATCTCTATTCTTATAAATAGATCCATACACGAATCATACAGCCCTTCCATCTGGTGCCATGCTTACATCATCCTCCTCCACAAAGATGGCAAAAATACTGATGCCACCAATTTCAGACCTATTGCCATCCTGTCCCCTCTTTCTAAAATACTAGAGAAAGCAATACAAGCACAACTCATGGTACACCTAACACTAAACAATTTTCTCTCTCCTACCCAACATGGTTTCCACCCTGGCCACAGCACCATGACTGCCCTTCTTTCCTTTCTTGAAACCATAAACCTCAAATGCGACTCAGGCAAGTTCATATCCACACTATTCCTAGATCTGTCAAAGGCCTTTGACACTATCTCACACACCCTACTTATATCCCAACTCTCCTCCCTACACCTCTCTCCCACCACCATCACCTGGTTTTCTAGCTGCTTGTCCAATAGCCAACAAACTGTCCAATGGAAAACTTCAGTCTCCCCCTTCCTTCCCACACCCATAGGTGTCCTACAAGGTTCTGTTCTTGGCCCTCTTCTCTTCAAACTATTCATTAGCAACTTTCACCCAATCCATCGCAGACTCATCTATCATCCAATATGTAGATGACTCAACAATCAACTGCTCAGCCTTCTCCCCCTCCAAGCTCCTAGCAAAAACCCAACTAGCCTTCTCCAAAGCAGAAACCTGGATGCAGTCTAACCATCTGGCACTAGATGCAAATAAAACCAAACTAATGTTTTTTCCCATTCCAAAAACTCCATTGACAAATCCATATTCACCATACAGAGCCAAAATAACACCTTTCTTAAAATCATTCCCAACACCAAGCTTCTTGGCATCATTAGTGATGAAGAACTAAAATTTGACACTCACATCTGCTCCGCAATCAAGAAAACCCACCAAAAGTTAAGTCTCCTCTACAGGCACAACCGCTTCCTAAGCCCCTCTACCCATCAAACTCTTGCATCCACCTTCCTACTCCCCTCCCTGATGTATGGTGCTGCTCTTTTCACCAATCTCCATCTGGGCCTTCGGTCCAAACTTGAATCCTGATACCATAAGATCTCCAAATTTGCAACCAATTCAAAAAACTAATCCCACCACTGCCACTCCCTCCTCACCCTCAACTGGCTTGAACTACCCAACTACCTCAGTTACCTACAACTCACCATTGCCCAAAAGCTCATCTTTAAACCTGTCAACTGCCCAGCTCTCGCTACTTCCTTAACACCTTACATTCCCAACCACTCACTCAGATCCAAAAAACAAAATCTCCTTCAGATCCACAAACCTGCACGACCTCTTGGCCATCTACTGCTGTCCCACTCCTTAGCTAAACAGTGGAACTCTCTTCCCACACACTTATGCAATCTACCTAACCATACAAATTTCAAATCTCAGCTACTCTCTCATCTTTCTTCCAAATGGGTATGCCCTTGGCATGCTCCAACTTAACTCCCCCCCTCATTCCACCTTACATTGACTCATCTAGCTACCTCTACTATTACTTCATCCCACCAAAAAACAATCCCTCCCCTACCAAAAACTAATTTTCTTTCTAATATCTATTGTACTATACTGTCTAATCTCAGATATGCTATTACCCTCTCCAAGCATAATATTTTCCTAACCTACTAATGGCTAGTAGCTATATATTTTGAAATGTTAAACCTACAATTGAGTTTATGACAAAATATTCACTTTATGTAAATGTTGAAATTTTTGTATTGAATTATGCCTTTCATTTTTGTAACATTGTGACAACCCATTTGCAAAATATCATGGAGTTTATCTGTAAATGTTTAATTAGCTGTATGAACTATGTCCTTTTGTAACATGTGAAATGTAACTTGCAATTATTGTGGAGCTTTTCTCCCCGGGCCTCTGCTAAAAATGGGCCCTTCTTGGCCCAGTGGACTTCCCCAGTCATCAAACTTAAATAAATAAATAAATTAATTAAATAAATAATTGACACTGTGCTATTTGTTGGAGGCATTCAAGGCTTTTGCTAACTAGTCAAAGTAGAATGTCATCTGCATACATAACTACCTTGTGATTGGCTAAGTCTTGAGTGATGTCATTAAGAAACAAAAAGAATAAGAGAGGACCTAAGGGAGAGCCTTGAGGTACTCCAATATTACATGTTTCAGTGTCAGTTAGCATGTTATTAGTACAGATTTGAAATTATCTAGCCTAGAAATAGTTTTTGAACCAATGTATATTATTTTCATCAAAATAAACTTTCTTTACTTTTCTACTATAAGGCTATGGGTCACTGTCTCGAAGTGTGAGTTATGCCAACAGCAATGAGACCTTCATTAATATTACCATTGATACTATCAATGGCTGATTCTAATGCAGTCTGCTTACTGAAAACATTTCTGAGATTGACGTTGATGACAAAGAAGACTGTAACTGCTTATATGCTTAAATAGTTGTTGGTATTACAGTTTTTTTAAAGATCTTTGCAGTGGGGCAGATTGGTCTGTAATCTTTAAGTTTTGAAGGTGAATAGATTTTAGGTAAAGTAATAATAACGACAGAGCACTTGAATGCTGGAACAATTGTACCATTAGAGAGAGGGTAAACATATGTATAAGGGATTTAGCTATTTTTGCTTTTATCACTTTTAGAAATACAAGAAGCTGTTTGCTGAATTTAATACATGTGGGGTGCAGCTACCAAACTAATGATTTAGTTTAGTTTTCAGTTATAACTCTAAAGTAAAAGTGGCAGCATAGGTGGCTGAAGGATTGAGTTTGGCAACAAAAATACTATTTTGAAGAGGTTGTGCAGGAAACAAATTGGTAATATGTTTTATAGCTGCGATTATATATTTTTTGTACCTGTTAGCAAAGGAACTTGGATCTAGATATTGACTGTAAGTATGATTAATGTTACCTAATAGCTGTTTTATTTTTTTCCAGAATAACATGGGTCGGTAAAAAGAGAACTGTATGAGGTCATGAACATACTACAAATGATTGGTTCTTAACATGATTAGGCATTTATTTAAAAATTGCTTGATGTTTAACCAAATGACTCTGATGAAGCTAGACTTATCATCTGGTGAAAGCGCTTAGTTCATTTAGTTTTTGTGCCCAAATAAAGTGAAGCGATTGACCTTGGTGGTCCATTTTATTTTTCTACTTAGTTGTGCTTGGTCCTTGTGAAATGGCTGTGGTTTATTTTTTTATGATGTAGTTGCTACACTGTCTCAGTATGCTCATGTCGACCAGGTTGGCAGGAGAAACTGATGGGAATTGTCCAGACATAGTGTTCTGAATACTTGGGCAGACTTATGGAGAGAGGGTTTTGATAAGGGTTTGTCCACAAGAGTGTAGACCACAAAAACATTCTTAAATGTAAAGTAACTGGCCTGAAGCCCAAGTGCTAAAACCAAAGCTAAGATGCTTAGAATAACAGATACATTTAATCAGGCTACTAACAATCCATAATAAATGCAGCAGAGTAAAAGCACTTTCACAATTAAGAGCACACAGCAAAGCAAAATAAGTTAATAAAGTAGGAAGAACACAATTACAGTAAAAGCAGCTGAATAAAGTGTACATTTTTTAGTAGAGAGGGAGGAAACAGAAGATAGTTCAAGATTAAGAAACTAAGGGGGTTGGCCTTCCCAATTTCTCTCTCTGTACATAGTAGACTGAGCTGATAAGATGTGAATGGGAGGAATGTCCAAAAATCAAATAAGCAAGAGAGTAGTCCTTCCCAAATAATCTCACTGCACTCAGTTGAGTGATTAAATGAGATGAGACTGGGAGGAGTGTCCAAACTCAAAGAAGCAAGGGGCTAATCCTTCCCAAATGATCTCAATGTACTCATTTGAGTGACCAAATGAGATGGGAATGGGAGGAGTGACCATACCTCTAAGCTGTACAGATTATCACAGAATGTCCAGATTTTGCCCTCATATTTTTGGTCAGTTTTTCATAAAATTGTGGTTTTCTGCTAATTAGGGGTAAATCATTAAAGACTGAAGTTCAAAAATAATGACAGGCATTTGTGTTTTGGACTTCATATCTTTCAGAAAATTCATGCTAATGCAAAACCTGTTACTCTAGCAACTTTCTAAGTTTGTAAGAGCAATATTTAAAACATGTCCTTATTTCTGAGCCTTTGTTCCACTTTTATTTATGGCTTTGTCCAGATTTCTTGCTCTAAGAGTTTGAGAGGTACGGGAGTGACCAAAACCAGATTTACAGCAGGGGCTGTACTGCATATATTTTTATGTGTTTTTGTAACAATGGACTACTAATAAACTTCACAATTTGAGAAGTGATGGCTGACTGAGGACTACTTTGTTAATATATGCATCTCTATCTATCTAAACATATATATATATATATATATATATATACATATATATATATATATATATATATATATATATATATATATTGTATGTGTGTTAGTCATACCTCTCAACTGTCCAGATTCTCACAGAATGCTCACATTTTGTCTGGCCAATCACTGAGGATTGAAGTCACTACATAATGACAGACATTTGAGTTTCAGATTTCATGTCCTTTAGAAAAGTATGCAAACACCAATCCTATTATTCTAGCAAAGGGCAATATTCAAAATCTGTCCTTATTTTTGAGCCTTTGTCCTCCCATTATTTTTGGCTTTGTCCAGATTTTTTTTGTCCTAACAGGTTGAGTGGTATAGTGTGTGCATCAGTATTTAGCAACTACTGTAGACTCTGCTTTATATTATATTAAGTGTGCTCTCTGCACAGTGAATTACACAGTTTGAAAATGAGGTTGTATTACGTTATGTCAACTCAAAAGTCTGCCGAAACAAAAATAACAGTTTACAGTTTTCAGTCCTTCTGGTCATAAATACCTCATTGCAGTAGCCAGGCCCCAAACTGTGAGCTCTCTCTCTCTCTCTCTCTCTCTGCCAAAGAGGCCAATGTCTTCAACACCCAGTCTCACTCTCTGAAGGGCCCCCCTTCCTCCCATGTGTCACTCCACAGTATTTTCTCACACTTGCAGAGAGGCCCATATCTCTGCCTCTTTCTCTGGCTTTTCAATTTAAAAGAAGAGGAGTATGGCCTCCTCCACTCAGGACAGGTGTGGATCCCACTGTCAGACTGACCCAAACCAGCAGTTCTACATACCACCCAATGTTCTAGGGACACTATACCACATCAAACCCCCTAACTAAGATTTGTATTATTGACCAGACAGATTCCACCTCAGCTGATTAAGAAAATCCTTGTTATAGGGGACTATTCTTCCAGTCGTAATAATACCTGGTGATACACCCATACTAGAAGCAGACATAGCATTGTGATTGCTTAACTCTATGCACAGTTCTCCCTAACATAAACTCTCCTTCTAGGCCCATCAGTATAGTTGTTAGCTTTAAAACACTTTATTTTCCTTTTGAGAATGGGACAAAGTTTGATGTAGTGTATTCCCTTTTATTTGCTTCAATTTCTCAATGGTTTTATAGTTTCTTCTCATGCTCTCAATGCTTGAGGTTAACTGTTATTTCAAGCTAATTCCACTCTATTGTTTTACACATTTGGTGTTTTTCCTTGCATCTCAGTATATCTTTTCTGAAGTTCTCTTAATTCCTTACAGGCTGCACCTTGAACCTTACTCAAGGTAGGTTTGATCTCATTATCTGTGCATAGAGAGGGTGACATGTTCTGACAACAGTTTGTATTTTCTTCACTTCAAGTCACTACATTTTGGATTATTCATATCAATTTGTCTTTTCAGTTCTACTGCATTAGACGTAAGGACCATCATTTCACTTTCCAGACTGTTCCACTTAGTAGATGTATATTTGGCTGTTTCCCATGAATTTAGACTGTTCAGAACTCTTGCTTTGTTCCGTAAGCAAAGTCTCACTTGCTGGCTCTGTTGCTGAGGTTTCATCTACAGAGAGACTTTAATTTCTTTTTATCAGCATAGCAAGGTATTTGTTATCGATTTTGACACTTAATATTTTATTTTTCTTCCTGTGCCACATTTACAAGGCTTTTATTCTTTTTGCATTTTTGTTCCATTTCAGGGATGCATTGATTAAGTGTACTTGAGTCACTGGTGTTACTCCTCTGTATTTCCTTGAATATGCCACTCTTGGACCATACCTCTTTTTTAAGGAGGGCAAAACCAATCAAGCCAGGGGGTACATTTATGAATACCCATCCAATCACCCAGTTATCAACTGAAGGAAGATAATACATCACATTGTTTAATCCAGAGTTGAAAAAGACACCATGTAATGAAGCTAACTCTATATTAGTGTTTTATTTATCTGTGGTGAAGATATGTATCCCCCATTCTGATATTTGAAGGACTATTTGATTTGTGTAAAAACTGCAAGAAAGGCACAGCCAGAATGTTTACTGTCAAAAAGCTTAATCCTTTTGTAGTGGAGGCCCATGGGATATATGCAAATGATTCAAAGACATACCAGTGTTTCAGCTACATGGCTTCTGAATGCCCATGACATTTTACTTTTTAATCTTTATACATTCAAGCCAATAAAGCCAAACACTACTAACTGTAAACACGCATGTTTCAGCATTTTTGTTTGGCTTTGTTAGTACAGCATAAGTGAAGCGGATTATTTGGCTATACTTAGAAACACAGAGATTAAAGTCAATATTGATGTCCATAAACATTAGGGGCACCTGAAAAAACATCACAAATAACATCCAAACCAAAGGATAAAAAGGTCACATATAGTCAAAAAATATTCATTAAAGCTGTTTTTACTGAATGGTTTGTGTGACCTTTTTACTATTTGATTTGTGGAGATACAAGAGACCCAGGACCACAGGGTACACCTAATGGCACAGAAGAGAAGGCACAGACCTGCCCTTAGGAATCTGTAATTGTGACCATTTGAAATGTCAGAACCCACTAGAGTGAGTCCCAAAGCACAGAGACTGAATGGCAGAAAAACAGATTTACATATATTAAGTCTGAGATGACCATTTTTAGGAACATTTCCTTTTCTTTGAGGTATGGTGATCTCAGAGTTGGTATACATAAGTTCACGGGGTGTGGGGGCCGTTATCCCCCCATAAAAATAAGTTTAAAGGAGAAGAGCAATATTTTCCTGGGTTTTGGTCCTTTTTTTTTCAGTTTGTCAGCACTCAGAATTTTGAGTGAAGACATTTCAATAGGGAGCCATCTGTAAGATATTAAACAAAGGGCCAGTCCTTCCAATCTTTTCTGGTAGCTTGGGATTTTAAGTGAATAATATTCTAGACCAGGAACCTTTGGGGTCTTTGTAATTACTTGCTATGTCTAGTGAGGTACATCGTAAAGGAGGCATATTGTATTCGGTTATTGGCCTAATGAATGCTGAATATAAGGGGACAATAACTTCTTTAGAGCTAGATAATATTCCTTTAACAATTATCTGTATTATTTATGGAGTATGCTGGCTGGAGGGGCTGTGTACCACATCTGACAATATTGCACTTTTTAGCATTTAGTTTCAGCCCATTTTTGTACATCAGGTATTTATGAGTATAAATTCTTGTTGAAGGGCTTGTGCATGAGAGGGGGGATTTATAAATGATTCCTAGTTTACAGTCACTATTACACACACACACACACACACACACACACACACACACACACACACACACACACACACACACACACATACACACACGCACACACACATACACATGCACACGCACACAAACACACACACACAGACACACACACACACACACACACACACACACACACACACACACACACACACACACACACTTACACACACATGTGGGAGAAACAGACAAATGTAGGATTTGCAAAACTGAATTGGAAACAGTCACACACCTAGTTGCTAGTTGTGACATACTAATGGCAGAAGGACTGTATACTGAAAGGCATAATAATGTGGCAAGACTGTTGCGGATTGTGCAAGCATTATGGTATTGAAGTGGCTGAAAAGCACTGGAAACATGGGCCACAAAGCATCATAGAAAATGATGAAGTTTATATCACATGGGATCACCCATTACCAACAGTTCAAAAGATAGATGCTAGAAAAATGGATAGAGTGGTCCAAGAAAAGAAGACAACAGTAGCGTTGATCACTGAAATTGCTACACCCAGTGAATACAGTGTCTTGAGTACAGAATGACACAAAGTCATAAAATATCAGGATCTGCAGGCAGAAACAAGAGCCATGTGAAAGAAAGATTCCCAGACAATTTCAATAGTAGTAGGAGCAACAGGTCTTATAAACAAGAATCTACAATTGTATTTAGGTATATTACCAATCCATGTAACCCTGTACAAATTGCAAAAGGAGTCATTACTGGGCACATTCTGGGTGCTGCGAAGAGCACTTTTGGCTGACATCAAAGATTGAAACAACACTAATTTCATGAACTTTAATTGTAATTTGACTTAGGAATGGGGTCCATTCCCATCATAGTATTAGAAACCCAAAAGATTTGGAGAAATTAAAAGAATGAAACAGTGTAGCTAAGCAATGGAACCACATTCTGTTACCTCTGAAATCCACTCAGAATGTAAAATAATTTAAAATACAAAATAAAACTTCACTTATAAAGTCAACAGATCTGCTCCTGTGTATCTGCTAGATAAATGCCTCTGTTATCTTCCGCTTGCCATATCATCAGACCATTTCTCTTCACTCAGAGTCCTCCTATACCCTGAATGGTTTCATTAGTATCATCCATCATCACCTAGGCATATACACACATTTTTATTAAGTTTAGCAGGACCTTTTCTGCATCTTGAGAGTTACATTTTTTTTCTTACATGCAGTGATTGTTTTTCTTGTATTATAGAGTCTGTTTATCTCAGTCTCCAACACAAGGGGGTGTTTTGAATTTGGGGTCATTGAATTGGAAGGGGATGTTGAATTTAGCTAGGTCATCACTTAGTTTCAGCAAATTAGTCTTGGCATAATCTCTGAATACCAATGTATTTTAAGATGCTTCTGGCTTCAGTCTTAAGGTGAATGTGACTGACTTGTGGTCCAGTTTCCCAGGGAAGGCGTTATAATTGGTTCAGAGCTATCCCATATTTGTGAGGGTCAAATCCGGGACTTTATTATCCCTGGTTGGGGTGCAGACTAACTGGTTCAGAGAGTTCATATTCATGAAGTCCAGAAATCTCTCGACATACATGTTAGAGGATGCATACATCTCCCAGTTAATGGAGACACTGTGACAGTGGAGTGTACGACACTAGTCACCACCCCAACTGTATACTTCTAATATAAGCCATATATAATTGTCTCTGAACCCGTTTAATACTCCACCTCTTAACTTCAGTATTAACATATTCTGCTCTATCAAGTTCCTACCCTTACTTCCATTTTTCTGAATTACTAATCACTGACTACAAAATACTTTATTTAGTTAACAAACCCACTAATACACTTACTGCCTCTATTGCTTAATGTTCTATGGTTAAAAAATGCATAAATATATGTTATACCATCATATGACTGTAATCTAAATAGCTAATGTATGTGAAGTTGTTAATGTATAATACTTGATTTCTGTTATGTATATTACTAAATGTCTACTTAAAATTCTTGTAATATATTTGAGCTTTTCTCTCCAGGCCTCCACTGAAAAGTGTTTTTTTTTTTTTCACTAAACCCAGTTGGACAAACACATCTAAAAAGGCAAAATAAATAAAATTAATTGTCACATTCCTTCCAAAATGTTCTAGTCAGGATTTTTTTAGCATTATTGCAATGTGTAAAGTAGTTTTCAAATTATTAACCCCTTTGCTGCTTCTCTTTTATATCGTTTTTTTCTTATACATCCTGATTATCTTTTATTAATAGGATTTTTTTCTTGTAGTTTCATTTCGGAGTCATTTGTTTAATTGCATTTAAGACTCATAATTTTGAAATACAAAAGAAATGAGGAACAAAACCACTATGTAAACAATATCAACATGACGTTTTCATGTATGAATTCCCAGAAAGTTAAGCAAATCTAACTATCCATCCCAGAACCCTGACCCAACCCTGAATTCACCAGTTCCCTAAACCCAAACTCTTAATCAGTGCCTAAACCTAAAATCCTACTCCCCTACCTAACCCTAGACATCCAATCCCCTCCATTAACCTAAAATACCCCTCCTTTCCTCTCCATAACCCTAAAGTCACCCACCCCATTTCCCTTCCTGACTTACCTGTTCTCCAGTGAGTACTTGAGTATGTCCAGCCTTTGTAGCAGTTGTGTCTCTAAACTCATGTCTGAGTTGAAGCACCAGTTCAGGCAGGTGAGCAGTCAGGTTTATAACTGTTCAGGTCCCTGGCTATGAATCAGTGAAACTGAAACAGTTGTGAGTTGAGTGGCTGTGATATTCCTGATTGGAGTGCAAGTACAGTCTTTTAAAAGTTAAAATCCAACCTGCAGAATTTAATATGCATTTCCATAATGCCGGTTTGAAGCAGTGTCCAAAGCTAGAGAGACATCCACTTGATGAACTTCTTTTGTTTGGTTATGTGTACAAATAGATAAACTTTGGTACAGTTTGACTAATGAACTAAATGATACAGATCTTATTATATCAGTATTCCTGCCCACTCACTTCAGAAATCACAGGTTCATCGGTTCAAAGGAAGATACCTGGCAAATCAGTCCAGTACGTCATTTGTAACCAAGCCACCAAGATTCCCAGAACTTGCTCCCACTCAACTGTCACCCTCAACTGTCCCTGATTTTCAGGGACGTCCCTAATTTTGACTCAAATTTTAACTCTGTCCCTTATAATCCCACCTAAAACTGGTGACTTTTGCAGAAAATGTGGTAGATTATAATTTATATATACTGAAAATAATTAGAGTTATAGATTTCTTTTGCTTCAGAAAATGTGCATTAATTCCCATTCTCTCAACATGTAAATGTCTCAAGTTAATATTACTGATATTTTAAAATTGTCCCTGATTGTCACTGATTATTTCTAGATTTGTTCTGAGTCTGTTGAGATTTGTCCCTGACTAGCTGAGAGGTATGCTGGGGGTAAATTTACAGATCACCTTCCACTTGCCAAGGTTAGTTTAGAAGAGCATTAGGTAACTTCATTGCCTAATATGGAGAGGGTGCTTGTACAGTAGGTAGAGGATTCCCTGGGAGAGACACTGATCCCACAAACAGGTTCTATTTGTAATCACTTTACCACAGATTAAACTTTCTATAATCTAATCTACCAGAAGAGTGTCTGAAAGGAAGAGTCTGGATTTTAGTGAGTGCACAAGGAAGCAAGTAACTGTTAGCCGAGATCTGTGGTTTGCTTCTTTGTCAAGAAACATCACTATACACAACTATCTGAAAGAAATTTCTTTTGCAGTACAGCTAGAATAAAGTTAAATTAAGTACTAATAACACTAGCTAGAACAGCAGAACACAAAAAAGTATCAAGTTCTGCAGTCCATTCCTCATAGTTCAGGTCCTAGGTCGTATATATTGAATGCATTTGCTACTTAAACATTAGGCGGTCTATGTCACAAAAAATTACTGAAGCATTGAAGTAGTCCAGAGGAAGTCACATGTTTATCTGTGGCAAGAGAAAAACAAATACAAAGGTTGTGATGAAAGTAAAGTTTCACTTCTCTGTGTCATTGACAAGGAATGACACCCTGCCCCCACTCACATGACCCAGACACATGCCATACCTTTCCTCTGTCTGCCAATACTAAACATGCTCTCAGAAGAATCATTCTTCATTCCTTCCACTGTCTCTATAAGTAGTACTTATCTGTGTCCAGCTGCTGTCCTCAGGCTCTCAGAACTGTCTCCAATATATTTGCCATCCCCCTTGTTTCCAGGCATCTTCAGGGGTCCAGACAGAAACATGTCTGTTTTTTGGCTCTAGAACACATCTCTAGAACTCTTGGCACAAGAATTCCAGTTAAATCCACACAACTAATGGGGGAACAAAGGCCCCAGATCAGGGAAAGATTTTAAATATTCTTCTTATAAACTTTGACATTTGCTAGAATGCATTACCTGAAGGATATGAAGTCTGAAACTCAGATGTTTGTAATTATTTATTGATATCAGTCCTCTACGATTCACCAGAAAAACACTCACTTTACCTATAGTCCAAAAATATTTTTGGTAGTATCAACAGAAATGCAGAGTAATTTCAGTGCAATATATCAATATCTGTGCACCCATTTCATTCCAGTTTGCACTTCTTCCTCTTAGCTTAAATTATTTAAGTTCAGATTTATGAATTAACTACTTCCAATCAACATTGCTCTGTCATCTTGATAGCTGAGCCATTAAAGTTTGTTTATTCTGTGAGGCAGTATGAATACAATACAGTTATTGCTGTAGTGGTGAGCACAATGTACTGAGGCGCTAATGTTCTGGAGACTGCTGATGCATCCATATTGTCAGAAAGATACTAGCACTATCAGAGGCTCAGCAGGTAGCACACCTACCTTTGGTACTGAAGGCTGTGAGCTCTTTTCCCAAGCCAGGTAGATGGATTGCTGATGCTGTAGTGCAACATAAGGGACTTGGTGCACTGTTGACTCTGTCATCCATTGGATGAGATGTTAAACCAAGCTCTCATCTGCTTGAGTTGGTGGTAGCTCAGGTTGATGTAGAATATCCCATTTACCTATTGAAAACAGTAGGGGAACATCCCCTATGCCCTGGCCAGATTTCCCCTATTAGTAGTAGTATAAATACCACCGTGGGTCTTCCCTGAAGAGAGTCTACAAGCCTAGTGGGACTAACCCGTTCAAAGAAGAACAAATTAAAATGAACAAAGTACCAAAGGAAAGTAATCCTGTATTTGGTGAAACATTGTTCTAAAACTAAAACAGCAGGATGGCAGTCATCCTGATCATAAGACAAAATGTATTTTTCTTAAAGTTGAATAGAATATGACTGTAGATATCCTAGATTCTGGTATATCTTTCACTTGGAAGGACACATCTCAGAAGAAGGAGGAAGTCTGGCAAAAATATCCCAGTCGTACTGATGCAGTTAAAAAAAAAGACATTATGACGTCATTAAAAACTGTTGGCTCTGTGGTACAGAGGGGCGGAGCTCCAACAACATAAGTTATGGCAGAGTAGTGTGTGCCTCGGTGTAAGACAATTCAGCCAGGGAGTGACGAAAGTGACTGTCTGGATGGCTTATGTATCCCAGAGGCCCACTGCAACAACTACACCTGAGAAAAGACCTGGTTCTACAACTTGAGCATCTGAGCAGGGAGATTGAGCCTACCAAGGAGTGTGCATGCCCTGTTACTGGAAATGTTCAGTTTACCAAAGCTTACACTCTCATTGCATCCAAGACAGGGTATTATTGAGCATGTTTTTTCAGCCAGCAGGAAAGCTGTTTCAAATATAAAAATATCTTCTCTCTTTTAGATAATGACCACCATCCCTGGCTCTTGCTTTTCTTTCATGTGTTCAGAAATAGCATGTGGTTATGGGATGTTGACATCATATGATGGAGATCCAAAAAATGAATGACAGGAAAAAATTGGATTGTAGACATAAAAAAATCTACTTACCATAGAAAATCTATATCTTGAGTGTTCCTGTCCAGTTTGATACTTACCTTTGGCACACACATCACTATAATGCCTTTCCCCTATCATTCCAAATATATCTGACCCATTTCTTTATAAAAACTCTTCATAAAGTTATACTTTTGACTATGAGATGCCAATCAAACTTTACCTTGGTGATGTCAGCATAAGGATAATGTGGGGATGTGCAGATAGACTTTAATGGATGCACTTCTTATGCGTAGCACGTACAGTTAAGTCTGTGGCTGTATCCTCATACTGCCCCTATTGTGTTGTCACAAAGGGATAAAGTACATTACTTAGGTGTATCCTTAATGAAATGTATGCAAACGTTTTTATTAAGAAGGAGCACACATATATTAGGAATGCTACAGGTGAAATGCATTGCAAAATTTAAGCCAACACACACCCTGGAACATGCATAAACTGTGAAGACATATATCTTAAGATATGGGATAAACGTATGCAGTACACAAGGATGTTTTAAAGGAATTGTGTACATTCAATTCTTCAGTTATTCAAGGATTTTTCCACTTTGTTTGATCTCCCAAATGTACAGGATCAATCTGATTAAGTATAACTCTAGTCTTTAGCATTCAAGCAGCATACTTCTACATATTTATATTTTCATCCATGAAATGAGCAGAATAAAGGTATGGCTCCATATCCCGTATCTTTATTTCAGTCTTAAGACATATAGCACATTATTTATTGCTTATCTGACTATATGTGAAATGCTCTCCTTGAGAAAGAAACTGAGACATGAGTTGGTTACAAGTCTGTAATTTTTCTGAAAATAATGTTGTAATATTTTGATTCATTTTAATATGTGCTTCTGTATCTTAAATATAACAACATAATACATTGAACAGAAAGATAATGCAGACTTGCATTAAAGAACATGCACTGATGAAAGTTGTTTTGTTTATAAGAATATGTAATTTTAAAAGTAGAAAAAGAAATAAAAGTAGGTCCTAGAAGTTAGTCTTTCAACAAGCTCCGTATCTTGCATGTCTGAGTGAAAAGGAATGTTAAAATTCTTCAGTGAAGTAGTCTGGCTACAGTAATACCATGCAAGTCAAGAAGTCAGTTTTCATCAAGTGGTAGAAACAGAGGACTGTAATAAATTATAATCTAATTCAAGGACACGTTCAAAAAAACAAAGTTTTTTTTCAAGTATAGACATCCTATGTTAATAGTTGGTTTGTAATGTTTGTTTTTAGAATTGTTTCTTCACTTTAAGCTTTGACTATGTAATTATTTATTTGATATACATACTGCATATATGTTTATGTTTGTGAAAATCAATAAAAATGTATTTAGTAAAAGAGAAGTCACTTTTCAAGGTGCAGTCATTGAGGTGTGGCATGATGTAGTTTGGACTGTGATTACAACCAACTCCATTCCCAAATACACACGCACACACGTGCACACGCGCGCGCGCACACACACACACACACACACACACACACACACACACACACACACACACACACACAGTTATGGGTCTGTAATACACCGATTTGAGAAAGAAGCCTTGTCACAATGAAGAAATTGTGCTGGATAAACACAGCTGCTAATTTATTGTTGCACAATTTCATCATAAAGGGGTCATTGTCAGGGTATAATTGCTTTGTTTCAAATGCAACAAACAAGGTGATGACTTCATTTTCTGGCAGAAGCTTCATGATTCAAATGTTCTTCCCTATTGTTAGTTTCAAGGAGTCATGGGAGCAATGACCAAATATTTTCTAGAATTTTGCAAATCTGATATTGCAGCATTTCTTCTTTGTCTTGTTTCTGTTTTCACTTGTAAAACAGTGCTGCCATTCCCATTATGTTATTATCATTTCCTTTTTTTCCACAATGGTCTAGCCAGTATCGGAATGCCAAAGATTAAATCTGATGGAGGCATGAGAGCACAGAATCTGCTAACCTGAATTAGTCTGATAGACTGCAGATCCTGTTATGCAGCTGAACCAAAATATTCCTTTTTGGCCACAGCCTTGTCATAAGAAAGCTATGATAACTAGAAGGAACATTTAGTTAGGGTATATTATAGAACATGTAACAGTACACTAGTAAAGATGTTGACGACTTGCCATTGCAGAATTCCATCATTATCCACAAACCTTGAACATGGAACTTGGTAAACTGTATAGCTGTTTTGTGAAGCTAGGTTGCCAGTATGTGGGAAAAAGTTAAAAAGCATGGGTTATATACCATTGTAGTCAAACACATGTCCCATGCAGTCTTAATCTTACTTGCTGTGTGTAACTGAATCTTCCAGAAAACTGTATAGACCTTTATGAGAAATAATCCTTTTTTCATATCTCCCATGAAAAGTAGAACTTGTAACCACCAATTGTGTCCTTTTGTTCTTGTACATCTTTTCGTATGATACGAACTTAGATGATACAGATTGCTTTTAGGTGTTTAAAAGGTTCTGTAAAGGCTCACTTTACGTCCTTTTCTGGAGATTGTACAGCTTGAACTAAAGTAGTCTCTACACAGTTCTGATGCACAGAATTCCACCTGACTTTCTTTAACTACTTCTGTCAGTTTTCCCACATTTAGTCAAGTATTAACCTGACAAGTTTAAATTTATCAGTTTTTACCCTCTGATGTTAAACTGTCTGTTCACTTTTTCTATAAAAATCACTGTTGGTACAGTTTTCTGTTTTTGAACCTGCAGTGATTCAATGTGTGTAAGTTTTTTTCTGTAGTTGTATGACCATAAAATTGGTATTTATAAGTAAGGAGGAAATGTCTACACATGGGAGCGCAGTAGGGCTTACCCTCCTGTCAATAAAAAAAAGTTCAGTAGACTTTGTCAAGCTGAGACTTTGGTCAGTTTGTTCCATGTGTTTGAAGCTACAGTATATATTCATCTGATCTCCAGAACTGCTTGTCATCTTACCAAATTTCTATAAAGAAGGCTAATAACTTTTGATTTACTACTGGTGTTGTTTCTTCTAGCAGATCTAAGTGTCACCACCCTTTTCTTATTACTTTCTGACACATACCACTACTCACCAAAGATAGTTACTAATAGGTAACTTTCATCTTTTGCCGATGATACTATTTCTGCCTTCCTTAACTAATTGTGTATTTCTATTTCCCAGATGGTGTTTTCCTTAAACTGAATCTAAGCTGCAGTGTTTTAGACGTTTACTGCAACCTTACCATATTTTTCTCTCTTTTCTTTTCTTCATCTACCTTTATATCAACTCTGTCAGATAATTTTATGCCATTTGCAAAAAGATAAAGGTTTCCTTCCATACCGTCATCAAGGTCAGTTATAAAGACAATTAGAAAGGCCAATCTCAGTGCAGACCCCTATGAAACCCCACGTTTTTGTAATCCTTTTGTATCATAGATCGTTTACAACAACTCCCTGTGTCCTAAGTCTACTTAATGTTTTTATTCCCTACTATTATACATATCTGACTTGAAGCCTGCCTAACATGTATGCTAATCCCTTATATTGCACATATACACTAATTTATATTGTACTACATCGAATAGCTTGCAAAAGACTAAACAAACTACATTCACTACCACATTTTCATCTAATGATCTTGATAGTGTTCTCCTGAACAATTACAAAGAATAGAATTCCATATGGTAGATAACATAAGTAAAACTATAAAACAAATTCACCTAAAACAGTATTCCCTGTATCTGAGATGGTGTTACTCCAGAGTTGGAGTATATGAGCAGAGGAGGTATTGAGAAATTGTTACTTACATTGGGGATAAGCCCCCTAGCAAACAATGTTCTTCAATTTTTACATACATTTTGTTTTATACTTGTTTGTGTAGTTGTCTTAATGTTTTGACTGCAATTATGTACACCACAGCCAAGGGATACCCAATTAAGGAACACTGTTAGAATAATTGCTAGGCATGATTTACCTACTAAGAATCAGAACTGCCTGAGGTCCTAGGTCCCACATGTTTCCAGAACATCTAAAGTTAGCTGTTTAGTAGTGAGTCATTCATTTCCCCTCCAATTAGGCCAAACTCACAGATTAGAAGTTTTTAGAGACTGCCTTGTTCCCATGTTTGTGAACAAAAATCATATCTGCCCCTCTTCCAATCACCTGGATCCTTACCATTCTCACTGTGCAAATACCTTAAACCTCATATAAAACAGGCTCATAGGAAATATGCAAATAATCCCTTATAGTGTCTAAATGCCACAGTGGATGGCCATGGTGGTGCAGCGGTTAGCGTTGCCACCTCACAGCAAGAGGTTCTCCGGTTCGATTCTCAGTTGGGGTGCCTTCTGTGCGGAGTCTGCATGTCATCCCTGTGGTCGCATGGGTTTCCTCCAGGTGCTCCAGTTTCCTCCCACATCCCAAAGACATGCTGTAGGTGGATTGGACACTCTAAATTGGCTCTAGGTGTGAGTGTGTGTGTGCCTTCTGTGGAAGGTTGGGTGCCGAGCTGGCAACTCGACACCGTAAAACTCCACTGCCAATCATGAGCGGATAGGTGATCTGCTGTGGTGACCCCTAACTGGGAAAAGCCAGAAGAAGTGTCTAAATGCCACAGATTTTTTTACATTTTTTTTCAAGTTTTTATTAAAGCATTTGGGCCAATAAAAATCAAACCCCATCAAAAATAACATATTTAACTCATTTTATTAACTTATCAATTCAGCACAAGTGAATAGCTTAACACGTATCTACAGACACTCTTGACACTCTTTAAGCTAACATTTAGGGTGACTGCACAATTTTCAAATTATAGGAATACAAGCAATGACATCAAACATATGTAAAAGGTTAAATGTCATACTGAAGTTAAGCAGGAAATGAAACTGTACATAATATATTATGGTCTGCACACATTTACTGAAAGTGCTAGACAGCTGGAAAGCGTGAATGGATTAAAATGTCTCAGTCTCTTTAAGACTGCATTCCTTCTAGTTTCTCATGAGAAAATTTCATTGTTTTTAATTTCTCCAAGTCTTTTGGGTTTCTAATACCATGATGGGAATGGACCCCAATTTTTTTTTTTTTTTTTTTTTTTATTTAACATTTGTTGACCGGGAATGTCCGACTAGGTTCCACAGAACCTGTTTTCAGCAGAGGCCCGGGGAGAAATGCTCCAGATGCATGTCTTTGGAATGTGGGAAGAAACCGGAGTAACCAGAGGAAACCCACGCGAACACAGGGAGAACATGCAAACTCCACACAGAAGGCACCCCAGCCAAGAATCGAACCGGAGAACCTCTTGCTGTGAGGCGACAACGTTAACCGCTGCACCACTGTGCTGCTCAAATTCCTAACTCAAAGTATGATTAAAGTTCATGAAATTAGTATTGTTTCAATCTTTGATGTCAGCCAGTAGTGCTCTTCACAGCACGCGCAATGTGCCCAGTCCTTCTGTGGTTCATATGGAGTTACATGTATTGGTAACATATCTAAATAAGACTGTAAATTCTTTTTTATAAGACCCATTGCTCCTTCTACTATTGGAACTGTCTGGGTATCTTTCTTCCAGATTGCTCTTGTTTCCGCCTACAGATCTTGATCTTGATATTTTATGACTTTGTGTCTCTCTGTATGCAAGACACTGTAATCACTGGGTGTGGCAATTTCAGTGATCAGTACTGCTGTTGTCTTCTTTTCTTGGACCACTATATCTGGTTTTCTAGCATCTATCTTTTGAAATGTTGGTAATGGATGATCCCATGTGATGTAGACTTCTTCATTTTGTTTGATGCTTTGTGGCTCATGTTTCCAGTGTTTTTCAACCACTTCAATACCATAATGTTTGCACAATCCCCAGTGCAACAGTCTCGCCACATTTTTATGCCTTTCAGTATACAGTCCTTCTGTCATTAGTATGTTGCAACCAGCAATGAGGTGTGCAATTGCTTCTGGTTCAGTTTTACAATACCTACATTTGTCTGTTTCTCCCACGTGTTCAATGGACTTTATAAGCCAGTGTGTACGCAGCCCACTATCTTGGGCCGCCAATATTAACCTTTCATCTCTTGGTTTGAATTTGCCTCTCCTTAACCATTCCTGTGTTCATTCCTGATCAACCTGAGATTCTTCCAGAAGTTTTCTATACTTGCAACTATATTTATGCTTTTTCCACATTTCTTGCCTTCTCATCTGATCCTTCACCTTATAGTCTTTCTGTTGTTTTTTGGCGCATTCACTTGCTGCCTGATTTTTATCTACTTCTGGTTTGATTTCTGTTCCTGCTTGACGGCAATAAGCTTCTGCTAGATTAAGCAGAGAAGTCATCTTAGATTTATTCTCCTCATGTTTCAAAACTTTCACTACGTTTGGGTCTTGCGAGGTCAGCAGATATGTGTGGATTCCCACAACTGCAGATCTGTACATATAATCAATTTCAAGGAGGCCCATCCCTCCTTTGGAAAGGGGAATATATAATCTTGGTATGCACTGATTTTTATAAATCATTTAGTGAGCATGAAGCATCCTTCTTGTTTTCCTATCTAATATATCCAACATATTTTGGGGCTAGTCAATCACTCCAGTGTAATACAGTTCACCATTGTAACATTACTAATGCTGAGTTAGGAAAAGGATGTTTTAACTAACCTATTTAAGAGCAGCAATTTTACTAAATGTGGCAACATTATGCCAAGAAGATTCTCTGTCTTTATATAGCACAATGTCTGAAAATACTGTCCCCATTTCAGTTTCAGTATCAGTATCAGGGACTGGAAAGAGGGGAATACCATTCTCCTAAGCAGTAGAAATGTATGCACACACCCAACAGATGCTAATATTTAAAGTCTATGAAGTTGGACAGTACTTAACAGTTTCAGCGGAGAGCCAGAAATACTGGAGCACAAAAAGAATAATAAATGCTATAATTCCAACAACAAGCAGGTGAATATGAAGTTAAAATGAGTTCAAAAATGAGTCTGTTTTGTGATCAATGACTCACTGTTGTTTTCCAAAGGAGGACATTTTCCCTAAGTCAAGCAACCAAGCACTGCTCATTAGAGTCAAGTCACAAAATCTCTTTTAAAACATGTTTGAAAAACATCTTTAAGATCTGTTCGCCTACTGCAACCATGTTTTGTGTGTGTGTGTGTGTGTGTGTGTGTGTGTGTGTGTGTGTGTGTGTGTGTGTGTGTGTGTGTGTGTGTGTGTGTGTGTGTAATTCATGCCCCCATACCTTTCTTGTACTCTTCCAGTTTTGAATGATGATGGATTATCCTTTGGTGCTCCACAGTCTGATAATGCTCATTTCTCTTTCTTTCTTTCTTTCTTTCTTTCTTTCTTTCTTTCTTTCTTTCTTTCTTTCTTTTCTTTCTTTCTTTCTTTCTTTCTTCCCAGATACCCCTCTCTTTCCTTTTTCCCACTACACAGAATTCATGCTCTACTTTATTTTGCCATGCATCTGCCCAAATTATCTGTGCCTGCTTCCAGAGTTCTTGTGCCCATCCAGAGACCCAAGGCACGTGCATAATCCCTGCCTCTTCCTACTAACATCCCCATCATCTCCTTTCTTCTTTTCTGCCTCCCTTTACTAACATCAGGGGACTTAGATATATGTGTGTAACATTTTCAGGCTTTGATCTCCACTCCTTGTAGTTTCTGTATGTGCCTCACTGCCCAAATTGTCTTCTGTCAGTATCCTGCATCTCCTTTCCATCTTTTCTCACTACTCATTCTTTGACATTGCCCCTTCTTTCCCTTAATGTTTCATAGATCTGTTTGATTCTTTGCCTCCCTAACCTCATCCATTTTCTCCAGGTTGCCATCCTCTCTCCTTTTACCCACCCTTTCTACCTGTTCCTTTCTTTGCCCTCTCTGCATTCCTTCTGTGGCCTCCCTAAGTAGAAGGTGGTAACACCACTGGGCCTCTGGTATTCTGCATTTCTGTATTAACTCCTCCATTGTTTTAAATCTTTCTCCACCATCATTTTCTCTGCATACCACATTGTTCTCTTGAGCTATTCAATTTCTTCAGTTTTCTTCACCGTTGTTGCCCCGTTGCCCCCACTCTTCTATTCCCCATAGTTATTTGTAGTTGCCTTCACCTCACTACATGAATCTCAGCTTTTTTTAGTGCTTAGGTTCATAGGTTCATAGGACGATACTAGGCTATTGGCCTGGAGACCCTTATAAGCCTAGCCAAGAATTTCATCCATGTTCCCACAAAGGTAGTACCTGTTTTCCCTGTCCAGCAGGGACACAGGTGGGATCTCAGGGGTATATTTTTATTTCCCGTCTAGTCGTCCCCTTAAAGAGGGCTAGAGAAGTACTCTTCTTGACATGGAGAGGAAGTCTATTCCACAGATGGAGGAGTCACTGAGACTCAACTCTATCTCGCCAACAAGTTGTATTAATGTCACAGACCAGGTTGAGACCTTGCATGTGGGGTGCATGAGTAGAGTTTGACTTACGGATATGCAGCAACTCCATCAAGGCTGAGTCTGATACGGCCTTGTATGCCAGACACAGGTCACCTCTGAGCAATCTGTACAAGACTGAGTAGAGGGACAGGGCTTTTAGCCTATCTGTATAGGATAGGTGTTTGAGATCCTGGATTTTTCTAATCAGGAACCTCTGTGATCTAGCCAACTGCTGCATGTGCTTGGCAAGGTACATGCCGAAGGGGGCATTGTACTCAATAATGGGTCTGATAAGGGAGGAGTACAGGGATGTTATGACCTCCTTGTTCCTGGATGAAATACCCTTACTTTTGAGATGGGCCACAATGAAGGCAACATGGTCAAAAGTCAGGTTGCTATCAAGCTGGGTGCCCAAGTCCCTCATAACTGATTTAATGCTTAGTACATTCTAATTAATGTGATAATGAGTTGCGACCCCATTTTTTCCAAAGGGGATAATGATACATTTCTTGTCATTCAGTTTGAGGCTATGCTTCTGGCACCAGTCATTAGTTTGGTTAAGGCCCTCTTGGAGGATGTTCACATCACTAGGGGAATTTATGACAGTGCCCAGCTTGCAGTCATTTGCAAACTTGGCCAGCCACAGAGCACTGGTTTTGGCTTGGACCTCAGAAAAGTTATATCCTAAACAGTAGAGGCCCCAGGACAGATTCTTGCAGTATGCCGCTTGTTACAGGTCTACTACTAAAGATGGCTTCCCTTATTTTGACTGAGTGGGTTCTATCAGTGAGCCAGTTAGCTATCCATCTGGTAACATATGTTGCTTCATTTATGTCCTTTAGTAAGCTTCTCCATTTTTTCCGCCCCTTTACTCTCGTTTGCTTAACCTTCTCTTCTGCTTCTATTCAGTGAATGATGTTACATGTCAGTGAATATGTTAGGATATGTGGGAGCCTCCAGCGCCCCTTTTTCTATTCATTCTCATTTTGGCCTTGCTCACTCTTTTCTCCTTGCCTTTAATGATCCAGTCCCATATGTATTTTTACAATTGCTGTAGCCTTTCTCACAGGAAGGGGAAGTAAGAAAGACACATTTGTGAAACTTAAGGAAGGGCTGATTCAGGAGAAACAACAAAAAGGCAGTGGTAGTATGACTTAAAAAAGAGAAAGGGGAAGTAGATGAGGTAAAAGTGGTGGAGTTTCCTAAGAACCTAGGGTGCTATGTTGAGAGCACAGTGAGATAAACAATAGGGAAAAACCTACAGGAAGTTAGAAAAAAGTAAGGGATACTCTCCAGAGAGGCGGGTTAAAAGATTAATACATTGCTTGGGTGAATTAATGCTGCAAGACTGATAATGTTATTCTTATGGAATACTTTGTCATAGCCAAGTAGTGGATTAGTTGTACACCTTCATCTTATAATCTGAAAAATTTATGAGGTTCCTTAAATGCAATAACATCATAATAGCAGGCTAGCTGTGGTCAGGGAATATCAACTCTTTGGAAAGCTACAGAAGGTAATTAGGGGTGGTAAGTAAGAAGAAGTGGATGATGGTAATGCAATATAATTTAAGTACTGTAGCAAGGTAGCTGAGATAAAGATGCAGAGTATTTAAGTCACTTAGTTAGATGTGAATATTTAGTAGGAGGAGACAGAGTTGTGGGCTTAGGTGTTGATGGATTGATCTTAGCCAGGGGTGGTACAGGAACAGAGCTACAGGAGTGCAAGGTGCTGCTTCAGCTCAGATTTGAGCAATTTTTAAATTAAAATTTTGTCTTAAGCAAGGATTACAGTTCCACTTCTTTGAGATACAGTTGGAATGCAATGAGTCGCCTGCTGTACTGTTGGAGTTAGTTATACTAGGTAACATTTTATCACCAGAATGGAACATCTGCCGTGGGAATAGGGGTATATTAGACGGTTAAGAGATGGATATTGTTCCAGTTTGTAGAGTAGTTTATGGATTAAAAGTAATTGGTTATATGTGAACACATGAGAGATTTCAAACTAGTTCAACTGTTTCAGAGCCAGGCAGTCATGAGTTCTATTTAGTAAGTTGGAGTAAATTTGGCTATTTTATTATAGCACTGATGCAGTTTCAGTGGTACTGAAGAAGATAGATTTGTCTGAATAGGAGAAGCATATAACAGATTTGTAGGAGATAGGTTGAGGCAGTGTTTCTAGCATTGTCAGTGAGGAATGTTGTTGCTCTGTACAGACTGCCCAGCTTCTTTATCACTTGGGTGATATGGTGGACAAATTGAAATTGGTCCTCTGTGGTGACTACAAGAAGTTTGCTATGATGTAATGGTGAAGAGACATGTCTGTGCAGTATATTGTTTTGGTGGGGATAGCATTAGTTTATTTGTCTTGGGGTTAAGAAGAAGGTGAGAGTTTGTAAGCCAGCTTTTTGTGTAGGGAAATGATTTTCAGATGAGATTGTTGTGCTGGAGGGGCTATAATCTAAATTATGTGGAAGGTGGTGATAAGATGTTAATTGTGCTAGAAGGCATACTATAAAGAGTATTATAAGGGAAAGAGATTTTATTTTTATTTTATTATTTTATTTAAATTTGTTGATCGGGAGTGTCCGACTGGACGTGGGTCCATTTTCAGCGGAGGCCCGGGGAGAAAAGCTCCACAGTAAAATAAACAGACAGTAGTTACATTGGATTACATAGTGATTAACAATTTAACATAAAAATTACTTACAACATATTTACAGATGAAGAACATAGTACATCAGTAGACAACTAGAATCTTTATCTGTGAAGTACATAGCAGGCATTAACAAATGTAACAATGAGAAGTTCCTGCTGTATAATAAGTACTAGGCTTATGAGCATCTGAGCTTGCTATCATCAAGGTAGTTAGTGGAAGTGAAAGAAAGGTAGTAGTTGGATGGGGTGGATGATATTAGAGTGGGAGTTGCAAGGGCATAGCCAACATGTTTTTAGGTGCGCTTTTAATAAAGTTTTGAAGTTGGTGCATGATGGTACGGAGGTAATTGTGGGTGGGAGTGAGTTCCATAATTTGGCTATGGCGCAAGAGAATAGTGCTTCACCAGCAGAGTTATTGGCTTTAATGATCTGCAAGTGATTTTTGCTGCTGGATCTTAGTGGTCTGGTGGTGCGATAGGGTTGGAGTAGATTCTGGAGGGATGGGACATTTAGTGGATGGTTTACTAGTTTGTGGGTGAGTGAGAGTTGATACCACTGAAGGAGGTGAGGGAGTTCAAGCCAGCCCAGTTCAGCAAGTGAGAGACAGTGGTGACTACGGTAGGATGCCCCTGTGGCGAATTTTGCGATTTTGTTGTAGCAGGTCTCTAGTTTGTTTAGATCACATTGCCTTAGGTTGGTATATACTGGAGAGGCATAAAGTAGGGTGGAGATAAGGTGGGAATTTGCTATTGAAATCTTTGCTGCTTTGGTGAGAAATTGTTTATTTCTGTACAATGCTCCTAGTTTTTTGTGGACTTTTTTTATGGTCATGGATATGTGAATGTCAAATTTTAGTTTATTGTCTATTTCCACTCCTAGCAATTTGGTGTGATCAGTTGGGTATATAGTGGTCTTGTCTTTTGCTGTGATGTTAAAGTGAGAGTTGTTTTGAGTATGTTTGGTGGGTTGGAAGATTAGTAGTTTAGTTTTGTTTGGGTTGAGTATTAATTGGGCATTGGATAACCATGTTTCAACAGAGGAAAAGGCTTCCTGTGTGACTTTTTGCAGTTTGGGTAGGGACTGGGCTGAGCAGATGATGGTAGAGTCATCTGCGTATTGGATGAGTGTGCCATGTTTGGTGGCAGAGGCTAGATTATTGGTGTAAACAGAGAAAAGTAGGGGTCCAAGGATGGATCCTTGGGGAACCCCTATGGAGACAGGTAGTTGGGGAGATACATCATTCTGCCATACAACGGATTGTTGGCGGTCAGACAGGTAACTCTGACACCAATTGGTGACTGATTGTGAGAAGGATAGGTTATTGAGGACAGAGATAAGTTGTTTGTGTGGGACCATGTCAAATGCTTTAGATAGGTCTAGGAAAGTAGCAGAGGAGAGATAGCCATTGTTTTTATGCTGAAGGATAGTGTTTGTAAAGGAGAGTAAGGCAGTGGTGGTGCTATGGTTTGGTCAGAAACCATGCTGAGTACTGGAAAGGAGGTTGTTAGTAAGGAGGTAGTGTGAGACCTGAGAGTGTATGCATCTCTCTAGTATTTTGGAGAGTGGGGAGAGAATAGCTATGGGGCAGTAATTGGTTAGTTCTGCAGAGGGTCCACCTTTGTGGAGGGGAATTATATGTGAGACTTTCCACAATGTGGGAACGTAACTTTCTGACAGAGATCGGTTAATCAAGATGGATACTGGGTAGGCCAGAGCATCAGCTGCGATTTGTAGGTATTCACTTGGGAGGTTGTCTGCTGCTAATTTGGTGGGTTTAAGTTTAGTTAAGAGTTTTTTTATGTTGGAGGCAGGTACAGGAGAAAAAGAGAAGGCAGTGGGGAGATTACTAGTTGAAGGTGTGGGTTGGAGGGGAGGGGGGTTGTGTTGTTTAGCTAGTGATATTATGGTTTGGGTGAAGTGTGTGTTGAATGAGGTAGCAATATTTTCTGAGGAGTGAGGGATGTTAGGAGGAGGGGTACTGACTTTACCTGGGTGGAGGATGGAGTTTATGGAGGACCAGGATTGTTTGGGGCTGTGCTGTGAGGAGTCTAGGGCAGACTGGTAGTATTGGAATTTGTCCCATTTTATTAGCTTTTTGACTCTATTGCGTAGTTCTAGGAATTTCTGTCTAGCTGCGGGGGTTTTGGTTTTGCGCCAGTGCTCCCAGGCATTATCCCGGTTTTTCATTTCTGACTTAGTGGTTTTCTGTAGCCATGGGGAGGGTTGTGCTTTGGTTCTGGAAAATCTTATGGGGGCATGGTAATTAAGGATGTTCAGGAGGGTAGTATTAAAAGATTCAACTGTGTCATCTAGACTGAGGTACTTTAGAGCATGCCAGTTACATTCTTTGAGGGATGAGATGAATGTGAGTGGGTTAAAGTTTATTTTTTTACGTATTTGACGATAGATGACAGGTTTAGCTTGGTACAGGTATTTTTTGAGTAGGAATGTTGGGGAGTGATCACTGAGGCTATCTGATAAGCAGCCTGTTATATATGACTGGGGGTTCTTACTGACTAGTATCCAATCCAGGGTAGAGTGCTTGCTGGAGTTTTTATTTATCCTTGTTGGTGACTGGACTAGTTGGGTGAAGCCATGAAGGTGTACATGATGGGTTGGATTGTTGCCAGAACAGGATTGCCAGTCAATATTGAAATCACCTAAGATGATAGTTTCTTGGGGAGATGGTGGGTAGACCAGCTGAGGAGGTTTTCTAGTGGAGGGATGTTTTGGCCAGGTGGGAAGTAGCATCCAATTATGTTGATGGTTTTGTTTCGGTTAATTTTGAGGTTGGTATATATTATTTCTTCATTGCCTATTTGTGGAGCTGATGATTTTAAGATCTGGATGTTTAGATGTTGTTTAAATATTATAGCTACACCACCTCCTTTTTTGTTTAGACGGTCTACTCTTAGTATGCCGTAACCTGTAGGGAGTATTTGCTCACTGGTAATGTGAGGTTTTAGCCAGGTTTCTGTCAGGACGACTATATCTGGGGAGTATAAGTCTATGGTGGCATGGAGTTCATGGACTTTGTTGGATATACTTCTAATATTTAGGCTTAGTAGAAGGAAGTCACTTGGCTTTCTATTGGCTGTAATATGGGAGAAGTTGTGATTTCTAGTCTGATTATGAGGACTGGGGTTGGAGATGGTAGGGCCAGGGTTGGGGTGGATGTCTCCACTTAGGGCTAGTTTTGATATGCATGAGATTATTAGTTTTCTCAGTTTTTGAATGTGTTTGTTTATAAGGGAAATTTTATGATTGTTCTCTGTGGGTAATAGGTATGGTGGGAGGGTTACTATGTTAAGTTGTAGGGATGCTTTACGTTTGAGTAATATAGTTGGCAGAATATGTGGGGGTGCATAGGGATGGTTCTTGAGCTGGTGGGAGGGGAGCTGAGTATGGGTGAGACATGGGTGGTGGTGTGAGTAGTAGTACAGTGGTAGTGGTTAAGTGGGGCAATGATGGAGCTTTGGTAGGATGTAAGATATGCAAGGAGAGTGCATGCAGTGAGCAAAGGAAAGGTATGCTTGTACATGTCAGTTGAGGAGGTGTGATAGTAGAGGGAATGTGGAGGAGGTAGTGTTGGGTTAGTGCTGTGGTTGGCTATTGGAAAGATGGGAGGGGTTTGAGTGCAATAAAGGTGGGACCACTAGGGGCGGGAGGGAATAGGGGGCAGGGTGGGGAGCGGAGCGGGTAGAGACCCTGTTAGGTTCTTGTATGAGGGGCTGGAAACAATCACAAAGCAAGACAAGTATGTGTTAAGAACAATCACAATTGACCAAGGACTGCTCTGAAACTGTAAGTCTTGTCTTAATTTCTCAGGTGGAAAACCAGGATAACCTTGTATCAGTAGGCTACTGTGGTATAGTTTAAATAAACAAACACACAGTATTGATCAGTTATGGATACTATTTGCTAACAGAAGGGAATAAGAGAAAGTGGAATATGTGTGTGGTGGTGGTGGGGGGGCTGCTTACAGCCAAAGCACAGTGCTCTCCAGGGGAAAATGAAGATCGGCTCAAACAGTTAGACACATACTCAAAGTTAACTGTAGCTGTTTGCAGACAGTTCAGACCCGGACTGCACTTTTCTTATAGGAATGTTAAAGGTGGTACCGCAGTTGAATACTTAAGAGCGGTGTTAGGTCTAGAAAAAAAGAGTACAGAGAGGAGTAAGCACCTTTGAGATGGTAAATATATATTATAAAGATTATAAAAAACACACTGAGCAAATAGCTACCACATGCAATGTCCTGAACCACTACTTAGTATATGCAGATACTGAGCCAATTGGAAGAACATTAGAAAACAAAAACCAGATGCAGCCACAGATAAAAATATAGCGAGCAGCAATCTGTCATGGTTCTCTAATGTGATTCTATCCACCAGTAACAGCACAGACTTATAGAAATAATTTAGACACTAGTATGAGCTGTCTACACACAACACTATTACATGAATAACATTAGTGAACAAGGTGCAGCTATGCAAATAGATCATACATACTATTATACTAGTAACAACTTGGTGCATGCCATAGTAACATCAAAAATAAAGTATAAAACATATTAGATGTCTAACACAATTCAACATATACAGTTGTAAAACGTCTAATACAATTCAACATAAATAGGCATTTACAGTTGTAAAACACTTACTGGAGAGACACTGAGCCTTCATGGGGCCTGTAGCAGAGTGGATTGTAGTTTTACAAATGGTGCCTGCCACAGGTAATATTTATTAACTCTGGGATTGTCTTAAGGTAATAAACAGGGGAGGGGAGGGGAGAACAAGGGTGTGAGCAGGCAGTTCTTTGTACTGCTGCTAATGAGCCAAAGCAAGACAAGTATGTGTTAAGAACAATCACAATTGACCAAGGACTGCTCTGAAACTGTAAGTCTTGTCTTAATTTCTCAGGTGGAAAACCAGGATAACCTTGTATCAGTAGGCTACTGTGGTATAGTTTAAATAAACAAACACACAGTATTGATCAGTTATGGATACTATTTGCTAACAGAAGGGAATAAGAGAAAGTGGAATATGTGTGTGGTGGTGGGGGGGGGGGGCGCTTACAGCCAAAGCACAGTGCTCTCCAGGGGAAAATGAAGAGATGAGATGGCATGATTGTGGTTGTAGGCATGGGTAGAGAATGGAAGTGATGCTGTTCATAGGTTCATAGGTTGGTACTAGGCTATCCTGGCTATTTCTTCCCACACTATTTACTTCCCTGGACCCCTGTCTAGCAGGGCAACTGACATGATCCCCGGGGTGAATTTCCTTTCTCCCATCCAATCATCAAGGTTCCTTTTGAAGAGGGCCAGAGAGGCACTCTGCTTGACATGTATGGGCAATCTATTCCAGAGTCTGGGGAGTCTCTGGGTCAGGAACCTATCCCTCCAGCATGTTTTGTTTATTGTGATGACAAGGTTTAGATCCCTGGAGTGTGTGGCTCTGAGTGATTGGGATTTCTTTAAGTGTAGCATGTCCAACAGCTCTGGGTTTGACATGGCCTTGTATGTTAAGCAGAGATCACCTCTGAGTAGACGATATGCGACAGAGTATAGCCGGAGTTTTTTAAAGCGGTCAGCATAGGGCATCTGCTTTAGGCCTGTGATTCTTTTAGTGAGGTATTTCTGCAGCCTTTCCAGGTTTTGCAGATGTCTTGAGAGGTATATACCAAACGGGGCGTTGTATTCTATAATGGGTCTAATGAGGGATGAGTACAGTGGGACAATGACCTCCTTTTTTCTGGATGAAAAGCCCTTAGTGATGAGGTGTGCCACATAGAAGGATTTCCTGACTGTTGTGGTGATGTGGTTATCGAAGGTGAGACCACTGTCCACCTGTGTCCCTAAGTCTCTTATCACACTTTCGGTGTTTAGTGTACTGCCACCTATATGGTAATTCATGGATACATGTTTTTTCCCAAAGGGGATAACTATACATTTCTTGGCATTGATCTTGAGCCCATGGCTCTGGCACCAAGCATCTGTTTCTGTAAGGCCCTTTTTTAGAGTATCCACATCATTTGGGGATTCAATAATGGCTCCCAGTTTGCAGTCATCTGCGAACTTTGTTAGCCAGAGTCCTTTAGTGTTGGCCTGTACTTCAGAGAAGTAGATGCCAAACAAGAGCAGTCCCAGGACTGAACCCTGAGGTACTCCACTTGTCACTTGTCTGGAGCTGGATTTGTAGTCGGCTACTTTTACAGTGTGGGTTCTTTCAGTAAGCCAGTTAGCAACCCATTGGGTGACATAGGGATTAATGCCCAGTTTAGTAAGTTTATTTATGATTCCAGAGTGGGGGAAGACTGTAATTTGGGAATGAGTGGAGTGAAAGTTAAACAATGGGTTTCTATTTGTCTAGAGTGAAAGAGGGAGGTAGGGGACAAGGTAAGTGTATAAGTAGAGTAGGGTGGGTGAGAATTGAAGGTAGGGTAGGGGAATTGACAGGGATCATCCCCAAATGGATTCTATCCTAGGAACAAACTATGTAGTTTTGGAGTCACTTGGATCAGAGAGTGGCACTCCACTTCAGACTATGTATCAGAAGCAAGCTGTAAAGTTTTGTCATCACATCTGTTAGAGAGTGACATTTGAGTCATGGAACAGTGAATTGATTTTAAATCTGGAACCACAATTTGATTTGTTTTTATATTACATATTCTGCATTATGTATAAATATGTGTGTGTGTGTGTGTGTGTGTGTGTGTGTGTGTGTGTGTGTGTGTGTGTGTGTGTGTATATATATATATATATATATATATATATATATATATATTAGTTACACAGTAATACTGTGCATGCTACTTATTTAGGAAGAGAGATTATACTGATAGATTGCTAGAGAGATAGATAGATAGATAGATAGATGCAGATACATGTGTGTCAGTATAGGTATGACTGTTTATGTGGATTTTGCATTGCTTTTTGAAAATATGTAGAAATTGCTTATTGTTCTTAACTCAAGTGGCATTTACAAGGGATTAATGTCTACTGCTTATATATTTATGCTTTGTGACCTCAACAAGATTCATGTTTCATAAATATAAGTTGGTGCATGTGGTTGGTACTGGACACTACATAGTTAAAAAGAAATAACACAGAACACCACATATTTTAAATGTCTCAGTGTTTTTGAAAGCCATTTCTGTTACCACAACAGAATTTACTTGCTAACTCAATATTCAGTAGCCAGCATTTTACCCCACAACTTATCACTGTAATCATCTCAGAGTTAGTAGAAGAAGTGTCGCCAGGCTTTAATGGATCCATCCTGGCAATAAATGCAGATGCAACAGTCACCATTTCTGTATTAAAGTAATCTCTGATTCACTGGTGTCAACAGTTGCCATTTCTGTATTAAAGTAATCTCTGATTCACTGGTGCCAACAGTCGCCATTTCTGTATTAAAGTAATCTCTGATTCACTGGTGCCAACAGTCACCATTTCTGTTTTAAAGTAATCATTGGTGTCTTGTTTCCCTCAACACTGTCAGTCAGGTGCTGTGACCTATGGTCTAACATTTGTATACCACTACATATAGAATTAGGATTCATATAGTGTCTTGCCATAAAATATTACTTTTTTATATATGATCCAGCTATAACAGGATAATAATAACAATATTCATTTGTTAGTCCAGTAGGTCTACTGGACACACAGTTCCTTTTTCAGGGGTGACCTGGAAGCAATATCTGTTTAAAGGATTTGCTGAAGGTCACAGAGTAGGCAAATAAGGGTTATGGAAATCAAACTTTGTACCACAGGAACTACAGCTCACAGCCTCAGCCCTCTTTGTCAACTACCAGACAAATTATCCTTCCTTGAATGTATGTTAGGTAATGCTTACTTAACACAGAGTCACTCATTCTGGGGAAGCAATACTGCACATTGCTTTTATCATTTCTGTTTTTCTGAGTGAGAAAACTATCTTGCACTACTGCAAATAATAAACTAAAAATCTCAGCACAGGCAGAAAAATGTAGGAGATACACAGATAAATGTAAAGGAACAGTATAAAATAAGCAATTTATTGATGACACCAAAAATTTCTACAGAGAACTGGGAAACAAAGCAAAAGGAATTGAAAGATCACCCAAAAAAGAAGAATCAGATACACTTTGGAGAAATATCTATGAAGATCCTGTGAAACATAACAAATATGCTAAATGGATAGAAGAAGTAAAAGAAAGAATAAGAAGTTCAAAGGTACAAGACATGAAATAGGATGATATAACAGCCAGATAGAGTGAGATAAAGTTAAGAAAAGCCTCCAACTGGAAAACCCCAGGCCCAGATGCAGTACTTAACTTCTGGCTATAAGTATTAACATCTTTGCGCAAAGATTTAGCCATGAGTAGGAACTATTTATATGCACACCCCAAACCGACACCAACCTGGTTAACAACAGAAAAAACAATGCTCCTACTTAAGAATGAACCTACAAGTTATCTTAAAAATTATAGAGCGATAACTTGCCTTCCAATGACATATAAACTATATATCAGAATTGATGCCAACAGTGTTTATAGTCATTTAGAAGAAAATTCAATCATGGCAATATAATAAAGGGGTAAGAAAAGAAAATCAATGACTGCCACAGAAAACATAGAGAAATGGGGAGAAATTGAGTGAATAAATTCATCTTTTTGGACTTTAAACTTGTTAGTTTCTGTGGCAGTTTTTTTTTCTTTTTGGTTTGTGGTTTGCTAAGAAAAGAAAGTCATATGGAAGAAAAGATCATCTGTTGCTAAATAAAGTCATAATGCCGAACTGTAAAAAGGGGAATAATCTAAATATGGCATGGATTGATTACAAAAAAGCATATGATAGTATCCCACATTCATGAATAAAGAAGTGCTTAAAAATGTATGATACAGCCTACACTGATCAATTACATTACAGTGACCATGAAACAATGGCAAACCACTTTGCAATTAAACCATGATAAAGGACAAATTATTATTCCAGGGATAAAAATTCAAAGGGGTATATTCCAGTGTGACTCCCTGTCACTGCTGATATTCTGTCTTGCCCTTAACCATTTAAGCTATCTACTTAGATTAGGCCATGGCTATAATTTGGCTTCTAGAAACAACAAAGTATAAAGACCTCACATCTTCTATTTGTTGATGATTTAAAACTGTATAGCTCATCAGATGAGGAAGTGAAAGCACAACTGTAAGTAGTCACATTTTTTTCAGATAATGTAAGAATGTCATTTGGTCTTGATAAATGTGCAAAAGCAATCTTTATAGCAGGAAAATGACAGCACCAGGAAAACATCAGTTTGGGAAAAGAATATGATATAAAAGAACTTGAGCAAGAGGGAGCACATAGATGTTTGGGAATTGATGAAGGATCAACAATAAAACATGAACAAATGTGAATAAAACTTTGTAAGGAATACTTTAGAAGACTTAAATTAATCCTCAAAACAGTGTTGACAGCTAGGAACAAAATTCAAGCTATAAACCAATTTGCTCTTCCTGTCCTAACTTACAGTTTGGAGTGACTGACTGGCCCCAAAATGTGTTGGATAGATTAGACAGGAAAACAAGAAGGATGCTTCATGCTCACCAAATGACTTATTAAAATCAGTGCATACCAAGATTATATATTCCCCATTCCGAAGGAGGTATAGGCCTCCTTGAAACTGATTACATTTATAGATCAGTAATCATGGGACTGCACACATATCTGGTGACCTCAAAAGACCCAAACATAGTGAAATTTTGAAACATGAGGAGAATAAATCTAAGGTGACTTTCCTGCTTAGTTAGCAGATGCACATCAGTGTCAAGCAGGAATGGAAATCAAGACAGAAGTAGATAAAATCAGGCAGCAACCGAATGTGCCAAAAAACAAAAGAAAGAATATAAGGTAAAAGATCAGATGAGAAGGCAAGAAATGTGGAAAATGCATAAATATAGTTGCAAGTATAGAAAACTTCTGGAAGAACCTCATGTTAAACAGGATTGAATGAAGGAATGGTTAAGATGAGGTGAATTCAAACCGAAAGATGAAAGGTTAATATTGGCAGCCCATGATAGTGGGCTACATACATGTTGGTTTGCAAAGTCCATTGAACATGCAGGAGAAACAGACAAATGTAGGTTTTGCAAAACAGAATTGGAAACAGTTGCACATCTTGTTGTTGGTTGTTACATACTAATGGCAGAAGGACTGTATACTGAAAGCCATAACAGTGTGGCAAGAATTTATAAAATAAAAGACACTCTCACATGTACATAGGAAACTGGTCACTGTTTAATGACATAAAATGGAGATAAAAATACCAAATGACTGAGCGCTTTCGCCTTGAACTACCACAGGCATCATCACAGTCATTTGGAATCACACTAAAACCAACATAAAGTACCCTCTTAAGTCAATTATGCAACCAATCACATCGCAACCATTAAGTTCAAATTAAATAAATTGGAATTAATCCCCATAATTTAAAGTCACAATGACCCCTGTTACTTAGACAAATGTTATGTATGTCACAGCAACAAGAAAGATACTATAACTGTTTGTAAAGTGATAGGTAAAAAAAAAGTGAAAAATACATTCATTACACTAATTCTTAAAACTATAGTAACACAAGTGTATTGTTATGAATGACATTTGACACCACAACTTGTAAAGCAGCACCAAACAGTGCCTCTTAATTTTCTAGCTAAAGAATTCTTAAACTAAAAAACACCAGCCTTCAAATTTGGCAAGCTCTCTTTTTCTGTATGGGAATCAATGAGATATTTCCGTTAAGTCCTGGTGAAACATTGGCTTTTAACCTCATTTTCCATTTAGCCTCTCTCACTGCTACTTCTAATCTAGTGTCACCTCCCCTCTCATCAATTTGTACTTTGTCAATCACAAAAAAGATGAATCTTTTAAAGTTGACACATTTAGTACTGTGAGTGAATAAAGCATGGTGTGGGTCCCTATGGGTTATTGCCCTGAGGGCATTTGATGGAGTAACTGTAGTCACTGACTGTAACATAGGGTCCATCATTGATAAATTTACAATATTTGCAAGCCCCACATCTCACCATAAGTGATTCGTGTCCAATTTTGGCATTGCTCTTGGGGCACCCTTCCAAGATTTTTATATAAATACCCAGGGAGATGTAACCGTAATATGACTATGCTAGTTTATCTTGCCACTTGTGTATCTTGCGCATCCTTCTACGTTGAAAAAACAACACGTAGACTTAGGGACAGAATAAGTGAACACCTTAGGGCAATAAAAAATAGGGACCCACGCAATGCTTTAGTTACTCACAGTACTAATGTGTCAATTTTAAAAGATTCATCTTTTTTGTGATTGACAAAGTACAAATTGATAAGAGGGGAGGTGACACTAGATTGGAAGTAGCAGTGAGAGAGACTAAATGGCAAATGAGGTTAAATGTCAATGTTTCACCAGGGCTTAACGAAAATATCTCATTGATTCCCATACAGAAACAGAGAGCTTGCCAAATTTGAAGGCTGGTGTTTTTTAGTTTAAGAATTCTTTAGCTAGATAATTAAGAGGCACTATTTGGTGCTGTTTTACAAGTTGTAGTGTCAAACATCATTCATAACAATATACTTGTGTTATTATAGTTTTAAGAATTAGTGTATTGAATGTATTTTCACTTTTTTTACCTATTTTTATCATCACTTTACAAACAGTTATAATATCTTTCTTGTTGCTGTGATGTACATAACATTTGTTTAAGTGACAGGGGTCATTGTGACTTTAAATTATGACAATTAATTCCAAATGATTTAATTTGAACTTAATGGTTGTGATGTGATTGGTTGCATAATTATGAGTTAATAGGGTACTTTATGTTGGTTTTAGTGTGATTCCAAATTACTATGATGAAGCCTGTGGTAGTTCAAGGCGAAAGCGCTCAGTCATTTGGTATTTTTATCTCCATTTTATGTTATTAAACAGTGACCAGTTTCCTACGTGCATGTGCGACTGTCTTATGTTTATTTTATAAGTTTTTTTGCCTGTTGGCTTTTATTTTATTTTATTGAGTTATCAGTGTGGCAAGAATGTTGCACTGGGGATTGTGCAAACATTATGGTATTGAAGTGGCTGAAAAACACTGGAAACATGAGCCGCAAGGCATCATAGAAATGATGAAGTCTACATCACATGAAATCACCCATTACCAACAGTTGAAAAGATAGATGCAAGAAAACTTGATATAGTGGTCCAAGAAAAGAAGACAAAAGTAGCATTGATCATTGAAATTGCTACACCAAGTGACAGCAGTGCCTTGCATACAGAGAGACATAAATTCATAAAATATCAAGATTTGCAGGCAGAAACAAGAGCAATGTGGAAGAAGGATACCCAGACAGTTCCAATATTAGTAGGATCAACAGGTCTTGTAAAAAAGAATTTGCAATCATACTTAGATATGTTACTGATACATATAACTCTTTATGAATTGCAGAATTAGTCATTACTGGGCATATTGCAGGTGCTGCAAAAAGCACTTCTGGCTAACATCAAAGATTGAAACAATACTAATTTCATGAACTTTAATTGTACTTTGACTTAGGAATGGGGTCCATTCCTATCATGGTATTATAAAACCAAAAGATTTGGAGAAATTAAAAAGAGGAAAACAATGATTTATCTCCATGAAGCCAAGAGAAATAGATAGTAGCAGGGGAAGTGTTAGTGTTATGAATTAATAGAAAAAGCAATGCTTTGTAAAAGTTGTTGAGTGATGGTCTGTGAGTGGAGTATGTTATGTTGTGCAGTTCACCTTTCTTGTTGTATTTTAAGAAAACAGCTGGCAGAATGTGAGTATGTTTTTATGCCTGGGGTGTTCTCCTGTTCAGACTTTTACTAAGAAGTTGTAATCAGCAGAAATTTTTCCACCATAATCTGCACTGCTCAATCACTACCAGAACTACTTTCACAAACTCAACAGTCCTTTACTGCAGTTGAATCCTGGCTAAGAAATGCCCAAATCTTTCTTAATCCAAATAAAATAAAACTAGTACTCTTTCATCCCCCAAACACCTGCCCTGTCATTGATAATTTCAACATCCTTGCATCTGACAACACTGTCATACAAACAGTGCAGGAAACCAAACTTCTAGGTGTTGTCATTGACAATAAACTTCCATTTGACCCCTATGTACAGCAAAATATAAAGGAAACATCAAAAACTGGTACTGTTATAAACATTTCTGTACTGCAGCAACCAAAGCTACCCTTGCAAAAACATTTTTACTTCCCTCCTTTCTTTATGGTGCCCCTGTCTTAACAAACTTCCAAAAGTCTACCCTAAGCAAGTTGGAACAGTGCTAAAGTTGCAAAGTTTACCACAAACTCTAAATATCACACACATCACTGTAAACCACTCCTAGAATTAAACTGGCTTGAACTCCCAACCAACTTGCCTCTATTCAGCTATCCACCTTGCGCAACCTTATTTTCAAGCCTACTGCCTGCTCTGCACTAGCCAATCTAGTCACACCTTACACACCAAATCGATCCCTACAATCAGAAGACAAAAATCTCTTAGCTATCAAAAATCCCACAAGAAAACCAAGTTACTCTGTATATTCATACTTTGTCTCTATACATTGGAATTCACTACTCTAGCTACCAGGTCTATGCCTCGCCTAACCCATTTCAAAGCCTCTTTAAAAATCATCTCAAAAATACATGGCTCTGCTCGTGCATAAAGCCTGCCTAATGCTCAGGTCTTCCTCTTCTTCCACATTACCTCATCGTCCTCTTCGTTTTTTTCCTCAAAAAATGTTTTATTTTCAATTAAAATAACATTTACATAATATTTTTAAATATCGTTTTAAACACCTATATGCAATATTTACAATAGCCTGACTTTCAGTTATATACGCTGTATGTTATTAAATATAGAATTAACAGATCAGTTATCAGAGACACAATATTGATTATTGCAGAGTGTCCATCAAAGATATAACTTTCTTCCAAGGATTATTTACCAGTGTCCTGGGATAGATTCGTAGTTCTTTGATTTTTATTTCCATTGATGCAGTTGTCTTCAGTAAAGTGTAGAATTCTTCCAAGGTCAGGGTGTATTTGAATTCCACCTTCTGGTTACGCATTTCCTAGATATAGCAAGTACTGTCCATAACAAATACATATTTGTCTTATTCAGGTAGGGACCTTCATTTACATTTAGTACAATTAATGCTTTAGTTAAGGTAAAGCTTGTAAAAAATTATTGATTCCATTCCAGTATGATTTAATTTTATTACATTCATAAAAAATGTGAATCCAGTCTGCTTTATTTGACTTTTCACACCTCCAGCAAAAAGCATTTTTAGTAGTATCTTTTTAATTCTATCTGGCGTTAAAAATGCTCTATGTAAGTATTTCCAGTTAAATATTTTCCAGTACTGTGTGTTAGAGGTGTAATTAACTAATAGTAAGATGTTGGTTTTCATTTCTTCTGTTAACTGCAATGACTGACCTTTTGTTAAGAACTGCCAGTATGATGGTTTGGGAATTGTTTTATGTATTATTAACTCTTTATAATGATTTGAAATGGAATTTTTCTTTTCACAACTATTAAATATAAATTCATACAGAAAACTTATTAGATTTGGAATATCTTTAAGTGAGGAATTATTAATTAATCTTCATCGTCCTCTTCTGACACATTTCAATCCCCCACAGACTGAGTAGAAGCATGGAGGTACTTAGGAGAAATGGCAGTGGAATTTTTAACCAGATTGTTTAATGAAATTTTGGAAAGTCAGAGGATGCCTGAGGAGTGGAGAAAAAGTATTTTGGTACCTATCTTTAAGAATAAGGGTGATGTGCAGAGATGCAGTAATTACAGAGGGATAAAATTGATCAGTCACAGCTTGAAGTTATGGGAAAGAGTAGTGGAAGCTAGGTTAAGAAGGGAGGTGATGATTAGTGATCAGCAGTATGGTTTCATGCCAGGAAAGAGCACTACAGATGCAATATTTGCTCTGAGAGTGTTGTTGGAGAAATACAGAGAAGGTCAGAAGGAGTTGCATTGTGTCTTTGTGGACTTAGAGAAAGCATATGACAAGGTGCCTAGAGAGGAGTTGTGGTATTGTATGAGGAAGTCGGGAGTGGCAGAGAAGTATGTAAGAGTGGTACAGGATATGTACAAGGGTAGTGTGACATTGGTGAGGACTGCGGTGGGAGTGACAGATACATTTAAGGTGGAGGTGGGATTACATCAAGAATCAGCTCTGACCCCTTTCTTATTTGCAGTGGTGATGGACAGGTTGACAGATGAAATTAGACAGGAGGCCCCGTGGACTATGATGTTTGCAGATGACATTGTGATATGTAGTGAGAGTAGGGTCCAGGTTGAGGAGACCCTGGAGAGGTGGATATATGCTTTAGAGAGGAGAGGAATGAAGGTCAGCAGGGCTAAAACAGAATATATGTGTGTAAATGAGAGGGAGGGTAGAGGAATGGTGAGGATGCAGGGAGTAGAGTTGGTAAAGGTGGATTAGTTTAAGTACTTGGGATCAACAGTTCAGAGTAATGGTGAGTGTGGAAGAGAGGTGAAGAAGAGAGTACAGGCAGGGTGGAATGGGTGGAGAAGAGTGTCAGGAGTGATTTGTGACAGACGGGTACCAGTAAGAGTGAAAGGGAAGGTCTACAAGAGGGTAGTGAGACCAGCTATGTTATATGGGTTGGAGATGGTAGCATTGTCGAAAAGGCAGGAGTCAGAGCTGGATGTGGCAGAGGTAAAGATGTTAAGATTTGCACTGGGTGTGACTAGGATGGACAGGATTAGGAATCAGTATATTAGAGGGTCAGCCCAGGTTGGACAGTTTGGAGACAAAGCAAGAGAGGCGAGATTGCGTTGGTTTGGACATGTGCTGAGGAGGGATGCTGGGTATATTGGGAAAAGGATGCTAAGGATGGAGTTGCCAGGTAAGAGGAAAAGAGGAAGGCCTAAGATGAGGTTTATGGATGTGGTGAGAGAGGACATGCAGGCGGTTGGTGTGAAAGAGCATGAAGCAGAGGACAGGAAGAAATGGAAACAGATGATCCACTGTGGTGACCCCTAACGGGAACAGCCAAAAGAAGATGATAATGACAGACTGCAAGATCCTAAGTCTCTTCTAACTCCTTCTCTGCTTCTATACAATATCCCTAAGCTACTGCTCAGGCTTTATTGCTTCTATTCTTCTTAACTCTATCTCACTATCTATCTGCATCACTAACTTTCTGCTGCTATTTTCCTAACTGAAACTAATATTCTATTTTGCATGTACTATAAAAGTCAATGTCACACATTGCACTACCTACATACTATTTTTTTGGATACTATCCACATCATGTATGGTGAGAGTAACTATTATTGTCTGCAATGTTTTAACTCTATAAAATTGTCTAGATTTGTAGTAATATATTGCAACATCTTGTAACAGTTTGTTCTTTCAACTTATTTTTGTATAGTATTTCTTATGTAATTTGTATTGTATTGGATTATACTGTATTTGTATTTTACTATATGTGGAGCTTTTCTCCCCAGGCCTGTGCTGAAAATGGGTTCTGTAGACCCAGTCAGACCACCCCGGTAAACAAATGTCAAATAAATAAATACATAAAATAAATAAATGAGAAGAGTGTGGGAACATGAAAATAGGAAAAAGATAAGGGACTAAAACTGACCCATGTGGAACACCCCTTATATATTTTAAATTATTTCAGTTTTGTACCTTTGGAAAGTCACTATTGCTGTCCTATTACTTAACTAATTTTCTTATCCATTTAATAGCATGATTATTAAATTTCCTTTTCTCCAAGGCTTTAATATTCTGTTGATGAGGAATCATTTAAAAACTGTTAGACAATTCCAAATATGTCACATCAGCTGGAAAATCCATAGCCAAAGCATCAACTACATCAGAATAGAAACTAAGTTTGCTATGCTAAACCTTCCTAAAGATAAACCATCTTAACATATTTGATCCACTGAATGTTGCATTACAGCTAATAAAGTTCTTTCCAAGTACCTATTAGTAAGCCTGGTCAAACTTATAAGCCTAAAATGTTTAAGTCCAAATACAAACTGAAAATAATTGAACAGATACTTTACTCAATACTGCAAAACAGCTAATGCCTTCAAACAGTTGTCTCTTAATTACTCTGTCACCCATCTGTCTCTACACATCTGACATGTAGTCATCACTGCACTTCAACCTTCTGACGGCCATCACAGCTTGACCAAATCCTTTCATTTTAACAATACCTGAATGGGAGGCTACCAGTGTAGTGAGACAGTTAATGGTTAGCTACATGCTGGCTAACATTCTCACACATGAAATAAGGAGTGATTGTGCTATCAGTGTCTTGTATTCCAACAAAACCTACAACAGACCCTACCAAAGACAGCACTCAGTGCTTTATGCAAAAAACATATGTTTTAAATCATACTGACATACTTCTCAACCTCTTAGAGAAAGAAATCTGGAGAAGGCCACAAATAACAGGGGGACAAAGAAACAAAATAGGGACAATTTTTTAAATAGTGCACTTAAAAACTTAGAAAATTGATAGAATAACATGTTTTACATTAGCATGAAATTTTTGAAGGGCATGTAGTTGTCTGCTATTATTTTCTGACTTCAGTCCTTAATGGTTTACCAGTGATTTGCCAGAAAACCCCAATTTTACAAAAAGCAGACCAAAAATATGAGGCAAAAATCTGGACAGTTGAGAGGTATGGATACTGATCAAAATCTGCCATTTGATTTCTCTTGTCTAATAGTTAAGAACATCTTTCACTGAAGAATACAGAGCTTCTCTCGATAACAGCAAAGTGCTAAGTTTCTGTTAAATACTACTGCATCTTTTAAGCTTCTATACTTAGACCATTATCTACCACTCAATAGTAGTATGGTCATTACATCCAAATATTACCCATCAAGAAGCCTGATCCTGAATGGTTCTAGCTTGTGTTTCCATTGATTTATATTAACTATTAGTAGCTTGTATTATTCTATACCTTTAATAATAGTATTTAGTTGTTTTAGCCTTAGCTTTCATTATTAATCCATATAGTCTATATCCTGTCTAAACTAACACTATAATATATTCTATATACTAAAGGATAGAAAATCTATTTATTGTTTCTAGTTTGCATATATTTTTGACTACAATGATTGCACTAGTTTAATTTTGTTTTCTTTCATTGATACTAAGTAGCTGTATTTTGATTTAACTGTATTCGAAGAGTTCCTTTGGCTGTCTTCACTCTTTATTTAGTTAAACTAGTGCAGGTACTAATTGTTTTAAGATTATTCTTCCCATAGTCTTTATGCCCTTTTGATTATAAGTTTTACTTATATGTCTCCAAATGGCTGTAGGAATTGTGTGTTACAGGAGTTGTTGATGATTTTTTTCTGTTGTCTCACTGCCGTGTTTCTGCCTGATTGCTTGCTTCAGTTAAAGTAATTGAGTTTGTGTATTTATTTGTAGAACTGGGAAGCATAATCCTTATTTCTTTTGTGATAATATGGTTGCTTTTCTTGTTGTTTGCTTGGGGCTGATGTTATTTTTGGATGTTTTGTTGTGTGTCACTGTGATGGTCTGGTTAAGCCCCATTCATTGGTGGCTTTGGGTTTATAGCAGACTTGCAGGCACAGTGATTTAAAAACATGTTTCTTTTCCCCTTTCTCCCTCTGTTTTTTCTTTTTTTTTCCCTTCAAGGGGAAAGAAGGCTTTGGTGAACTGCTGAAATGTCTTGAGAGGCTCTTGACACAGCTGGAACCCTCAGATGTTGTCTCTTCTGCTTGCAGTTTCCCACTGAAAGTTTGGAGATGTCTGAGGCATCTATGGCTCGGACGTATAGACTCACGCACCTTTGAGCAATTCCTTTGAGCAACATGCAGTCACCTTCAGCTCGTCTGCCCCTTTTGAATGGTAGGATCTGTATCCTTCTTTTCCTTTTCCTTGTACTAAGCAACAAGATTTACATTGTCCTGCCCCCTCCAGAAAGGTAAAACCTTCACAAATCCCTTTATAAATACTTAATTTCTGCAAGATATATGGTACGTTAACACAGGAAGTAACTCATCTGTTAGCTTATTTAATGGATTAAAAGGGCCGACTTAAAGTAAAGCTAATTCAGCTTTCTTTTCATTACAAAAGATTGCTTGTATGTGTATTAGTGTTATGTAGTTTGTAGGTGTAAAACATTTGCATAGCAGTTTAAAAAAGAAGTGCGTACATATTATTAGAGTCTAGTCTATGAAGCAAGGTTTCATTTTGTTTAATATTTAACTTCAAATTACTTTAATGCAATTTTATATACACATGTTACTCTTCATGTTCTCCTGAATTGTGTTAATGACATGACATGGTTTAATGACTAGTGGAATTGATGCCATTTACTTTGTTGCAGCTTTTATAATTTGCTTAGAGTTCTTAAATTAAGCAGATTAGATTAATTTTAACTGTTTGTCTGTTTATATATATATTTGTATTTTTATACATATGCATGCATATTGATGACGTAGGAAGGAGGGAGGGAAAGGAGAAGATGAGTAAAAGGGAAACAAGTTTTGTTGTTCTTCTGTTATATATTACAATGTGGGTATAGCTTTAGTCGCAGGTTTGGGAAATGTTATTTATATTTTATGTCCTAGATTATATGTTTAACTATTTCTCTCACTTTAGTTAGATTTTTAGCTTAACTACACATATTATAGTCACTATAATATTGCATTTTTCTCATTAATGAATGATTTTGTATAGTTTTGGCTTGTAATAAGACAACTTACGAAACAAAGGGAAAATCTAGTTACATTTGTTTTTACAGCAGCCTTCTTGCATGTCTGTTAACAATCTTGATATATTTTTCTATATATCAAGTGAAGCACTTTTTGTAATGACTTGATTATAGTGACTTCTAAAGTAGGGTAGGTTTGCTGTATCAGTAAATGTTATTACTCTAGAGATTTTTTGAATACATGTTGAGTTCTTTTTTTTTGTATATTACAGACATTATTATTTAAAATGCCATGTTTTTAATTATAGTTATATATTTAATATAATTATAGTTAGATTATATTTAGGTGGAGCTTGACTGAAATATGCTGCTAGCTGGTTTGTTGACTTAGGTGATTAATGTCACTCAAATTAGGAGTTTATAACTCCAGGTGGGGTCTAGATGGTCTTAATGTTAGAAGATTCTGTATCTACCTTTTGTTAATATTTTTTCTGATGTTCACTAAAACAAGTATAGTAAAATATTATTCATATAGTTTTAATTTTAAAGATTTTATCTTTGTTTCACACTCTATATATTGCTGTATTCCCTACATTTTTCTAATGTCATTTTGCAGGTCAAAGTTCATTATATGTATTAATCAATATTTGTCACACCATAATACACATAAGGTATGGTAGTTTTACATTGTATGTCCCTTAACATAAATGGATTAAATAACCCCAATAAGAGAAGGTCTTTAAACAGGTATCTTCAGCTGAATAATTCACAATTAATCTTTTTGCAAGAAACTCATTTGATTGAGGGTGATGTTTCCAAATTAGAATCAAAGTCTTTTTCATTACTCACTAGTTCTGAGCGCACCCAAAAAAAAGAGGTATTGCAATACTCTGGAATAACAAATTACCTCTACCTAAAATAATAGACTCATACAAAGATAATAAAGGTATGGTAGCTTCTATTGTCATAAAATGTAATAATGTATTTTTACTCTAATTAACATGTACTGGATTCCTGGCCTTGGACAGAGCTCAGCACAACACTATATAGATCATATTACTCAATTTTCTAAAGGCAATGTTATATTAGCTGGTGATTTTAACTACATTTTTGATAGTTCAGACTCTACTTCTAATGATAAAAGAAGAGTTTCGAGCTCAGACAGATTACTAAAAGAATTTTCAAATTCCTTCTTATTGAAAGATATAAACTATTATGCTAACTTTAATTCCTTATTTTATATATTCTTTTCACACAGACACAATACATTTTCAAGAATAGACAGAGTTTTTATCTCTAACAGCTTAACAGATTCTTTAAGCAATGTACAAGTTATTACATGCCCCGTTTCAGACCACAATTCAATAACCTTTGATATATATATATATATATATATATATATATATATATATATATATATATATATATATATATATTTATGCATGTACCAATATTCAGATAAAATGGATACCAGCAAACATCACCATGTTAAAAGATGTTAACTCCTTCATACTAGAAGATGTTCATAGTTTCTTAGAATTTAACTCCAACACTAATACATCTGAAATCTTTGTCTGGGATACAATAAAGGCATATTTATTTGACAGAATAACAGATTGGTATAAAACAAAAAGACTTTTGTGGGATAAAGATTTAAAAGAGATACAAACTAAATGGTATTCTGAACCTTGAGTTAGCAAAAAAATTAACATGAAAAATCCAAACTAGATTAATTAAAATCTCTAAATAAGAAATACCTTGAGATTGTAAACCATAAACTATGATTTGTCTAGAAAAATTTAGTTTATTAATTTTTCAGTAAATCTGAGATCTTTGAATATTTTACCTAACAAAGTTAAAAGATTAAACAAATGTAATCACATTAAAGAAATATATTCACCTTAAAAGAAAAGAAAAGGTATCTGATATAAATAACATACTAATTGCATTTAGAGAATTTTTCCTTAAACTAAACCAATCTTCTGCACCAATGAAGCCAAAGAAAGATGTTCAAGCTTTTATTAATAAACACCCCAAAAAGAGATTAACAGAAGAACAAACTAAGCTTTTGGATAGACAAATTACATTAAAAGACATTAAAGAACAAATCAATACATTCAAACAAAACAAAGCACCAGGTAACAATGGTATTATTCCAGAAATCTACAGGATTCTACCCAATGAAGCTATTACATTGTTACTTTCAGTTTTTAATATCATACAAACTAATAATACTATCCCTCCATCATGGAAATATACATTAATTTCTCCCATTTTAAAATCAGACAAAGACCCTATAATGTGCAGTTCATATAGACCTATATCATTATTAAACACGGACTATAAAATGTTTATGTCCATACATGCAAAGAGACTTAAACATTTTTCTTCTCAACCTAGTAGATGAAGACCAAATTGGCTTCATAATAAATATAATTACATATGACAATATCAAAAGGATAATAACCTTAATTGAATCAACCAAATACCTAAAAAATAACCTAACTATAGTTAGCTTAGACATGAATTGTGCCTTTGACACAGTCAATTGGGATTGCCTTATCATTCTTCTACAGGAACTTAGGATCTCAAATAATTTTATAAATCTCATCAGCCAGTTATATTCAGGCTATCTTGCTTATGTTAAAATTGGTTCTAATACATCACAGTCCATACCTGTTACTAAAGGGACTAGGCAGGGTTGTCCTTTATCCCCTCTCTTATTTACTTTAGTTATGGAGCCTTGGCAAATTTGATCAGAGAAAATAGTAATATTAAAAGTTTTGAAATGAGTTTTAATAAATCTTCAAAAATTCAAATGTTTTCAGATGACATTCTAATTACTCTAGGGGGAAAATCCAACAATTCAAGAATTATTTAATGATATAGATTATTTTCAAAAAAACTCAGGTCTAGAATTTAATCAAAATAAAATACAGATCTTGTTAACTGCCCCAAATAAATATAATATTCAAAAGTAATTTGAAAAATATGTCCCACAATCCCAACAAATAAAATATTTAGATATCATTATTGCCAAAAATATAAAAGAGATTCAAAAACTGAACTAGATAATAGCTTAACAGAAATAGATAAATTAATTCAGAGATGGTCTAAAATAAAATTCTCAATAGAGGAGAAACTACCAATTATAAAATGATACTTTTACCAAATATTCTATACATAATACAATCAATCTCTATCCCCCCATCTTATACAATAATCAAAATATTTAATAATATGATTAAATTTTTCTTTGGTTCCCAATTAAACCTAGGATTTCTCTAACATACCATATGTATAGTTGGAATAATGGTAGTATTGCATTGCCAAATTTGGAATTATATTCAATTTCCCCAGTTATTAAAACTATCCCATATCTTATAGATAGTAAATATTCAGCAAAATGGAAGGATTTTATTTTGTCTTCATCACAAACTTTAAATAATAACAATAACATTTTAAACTAAATCTAGTAAATAACAACTTCATATGGATTTTGAAGGAATATTTTTCTTTTTGTCCGAAACAAAATTTTATTTCAAACTATATTAACATCATTTTAAAATCTTTTAAAAACTTCATTCATAGGTTTCAATCATATGAAATGTGGTTATTCCTTATTTTCCCCATAGCATATACACAGGGGGTTATCTTTACTACTAATTTCCATAAAATGTCAGTATTTTAACAAAAACATCTGATTTATTGGCATCAAATGTTAAAAAACAATGAAATGCAATCCATCAATACTTTGTTGATAGAAAATGACTTTGATTCATCTTTATGGCTTGATTTACAAGAAGCTAAAAATTATATATCAAAAATAAATTTGATTTAATACCTTCATCAGCTAAAAATTTAATTCCAGAACTTATTCAGTACTTAATTACTTTTACTCAACAAAATAACTTGATTAAAATTAGCCTGTCAGTTATATATAAAACTATTAAAACTTATTTAGATATAATTCCAGACAATTATTGGAAATACTTCTCTGACATTAATAAGTGTAACCCCACAGATAAAGACAAATCAAATTTTCTTCACTCAGCAGGTAAAACTACTTCATCACCTAAATGGAAAATATTTACCTGGAGATTTTTGAATAGATCCTTCATTACTCCACATAACATAAATAAGATGTATAAAAAATATTCTTTGCTGGAGATGTATGAAGGTACAGAACACTGATTGGGCACATATATTTTATGATTGTTTACATATGAAAGAATTCTGGGAAGATATCAACTCTTTCCTCCAAGCATCATTCACTAATAACTTTTTACTTACCAAATCGTTAGTTTATTCAATACTCCAGTCCCACCTTGTGTTAAGCTTAGTAAATATATGCTTCTTTGGTCTGTACTGTCCATAGCCAGGAAAGAATTTACAAGAAATTGGAAATCATCACGTATCCCCTCTTTTCAAAACTTTAAAGATCTTCTTCTGGAAGTATCCAAACTAGAATCAATGACAATCAAAGCTAGATCTTCTAGGAATACAACAATACAATTATAATCAATGGAAGAATATAATTGAATTATTAGAAAATCAATAATAGAAATACAATAATCAAATTTTTATTCACTTGATTTAGCTTATTTTATTTCTCTGTAGCTAAGTAAACATCTGTGTACATAGTTTATTGTCTTAATTTTGATCCTTTATATCAATGTTCTTGTTTTTAAATATTTCATAATAAAATATGATTAGTTTTTTGTTTATAGTTGTATTCTTAAGAAATGCTTTCAATAAAATTTATTTCAAAAAAAGGAAGCCTGATCCTGAAAAGGCCTTCTTTTAACCATGCTTTGGAGAGATAACCCACATCAGTAATGAACTGGATCTAGACAGTTTTAATGTTAAACTGAAAGATTCTCTTGGATCTCTATCAGTGCAGGAGATTCAGAGAGAAAGAGAGAGAGAGAGAGAATAGACTGCTTTCTTAACCACTTAAGGATGTACTGTTCCTGGTTGGAATACATGGCTTTTCTTAAAAGAACTCCCTTGGCCTTCAGTACTAACTATAAGTTCATTAAGCATTTTTCTTTTAACTTCATTTAACTGTCACCTTTAGCAGATGCATTTTCTGTAGTTCTCCTAATGCTGTCTCATGTATGTTGAAGCTTATTTAATAACTTGCTGTCTGCTGCTGCCATTTGTTCAATATCTGTTCCAACTTCTGAATTCATCATGATTGCATTTTTATGCTTAGTAAAATAGCTGCTCTAGGATTTTCAAGTCATATGCTTTATAATTTTACTAGTTTGTAGGGTCTATATTACGTTATCGAATACTCATGTATTTGAAAACATAAGTCTACCCCTAATTATCGAAAATGGCAAACTTTTCAATGGAGATCTCCGTACATTGCAGAATTGGAAGTTTTCCATTGTCTGCACTGTATGGCGATCTTGGAGTTGGTATATTTAAGTAGCAGGGGTGTGGGGGGCACAGCAACCCACAAGGGGGGTGCAGGGGGGCTTGCCCCCTGCTTACAGCATTTCAATTTTTGTTGGGTGGGTTTTTGTACTTTTTATTGTTGTTCGACATTTTATGGTTTCGACAATTAGGGGTCGACTATTACATTTTCGAATACATGAGTATTCGATAACGTAATATAGACCCAGTTTGTATCCTGTTTCCAGTATATGTTTTTACTGGTGGACTGTTTCTTACTCTATTTTTAGCCTGAAACGACTCATGGCTGAAAGTCAGTTGACAAGTCGCTTAACTAGTCATTGAATAAACAAATGAAAATAAAAAAAAATGCATCTACAAAGCTATCTTTTCTAAGCTTGCTTTGACTACTATCAATGTCTGATTTGCCAAGTATCTTATAATTGTCATTGATGATAAAGAGAATCACATGACAGATTTGTTCCCAATGCATTAGATGTCTTCAAGTTAAAGGAAAACATGCTATATTAGTCATTCTCAAAGTAACTGATTTATTTCTTGGCCTTATAGCAGTAACGTGCAGACATTTATTAGGATGCAGAAGCAGTTCAACATGGCACAAAGGTAATTTAAATGCTTGATCAATAATATGGCCAAGCTTCAGTTTTATTCCATTCTGTCTTTGTTTAGAACTGAGCATGAATAGTAGGCAAAACAGTTTCTACCATCACTTTCTCTACCATTACAACATGCTGAGGTGTTTATAAAATGTAACATTGCTGTAGAATGCTAGAAATGCCTTATTACAAAATAGATATAATAGCACAAAGGCTTAGAGGACATCACTGTAAAAGCACAAATATTTCTTACAAAGAAGGCACAGACCACTGTTACTGCTTGGGTTTAGTTATTGACCATGATGGCAACAGTCGCTAGCCATCCTGTCTGAAATTTGTCATGTAAATGAACTCGCACTTTAAGTAACCTAAATAGTTTTCTTTTGCTTTTCTCTAACATTAATGTCATGTTAATGTGGGGATACCCCGCACAGCACATGTTATAGGGGGAAACTATGGTGGGCAGCCTAAACCACCCCAACAGATTGCACCAATAACAGAGGAAGCCACTAGTTCAAGTACATGGCCAGGACCAAGGGTTAGATGTTTTAAATATAACCAGAAGGGCTATGTAGCATACAAATGTCTACTGAGGCAAGGTAGGGAACAAAAGGTGAAGGAGCCACCAAGTCAGAGTAACACCATGCCAGTGGTAAGTTGTCTGGAGACAGTGATTTGCCAGAAATTATTACCAAAGTTTGTATCCTATCTTAGTGGATGGAAGACAGACCACTGCTAAGAGAGACACAGCCTCTGCTATAACCATTGTGAAGCCTGTAGTGGTTAAAGAGGAGGATTACTTGCTTGGTGAGTCCACACCAGTCAGAGCTTTAGGAGGGACCCCATTCCAGATACCTTTGCCCATGGTTCACCTTGAATGGGAAGGTGCAAAAGGAAGCAAGCAGGTAGGTGTGTTTGAGGATATCCCTGTAGATGTCTTAATAGGGAATGATTTTGATAAGGCAGTACCTTGTGTGCCTGCAGTTACATGTATTCAGGCTTGGAGACAGGCATGTGGGTCGGGTAGCCTTGGGGAGACCCAGATAGACTGCATACCTGAAGCTGGGGCTGGTGAGGTGGCTATTTCAGGGAGGGAGCTACCCTGTAGCAGTGAGCCTGAAAATGAACCACAGATGCTGGTAGGTACTGATGGACAGGGTGACTGCAAGGGCAGAGGTGAGTGGTAGTACCCAGGCTGACAGTGAGGCACCACTGTCAAAAGACATTGGGCTTCTGGTGGAAAGGGAGCTGGGAAGGGGTACAAAGGTAGAACTTGGACCCTACATGATGAGGCTTGAGGGAGGTAACTAAGAAAATACCTGATTCTCAAGGAAAAGGGTAGACTATATACTGGAGAAAAGGGTTACTGTATAGAGAGTGGACCCCTGAGGGAGGGCTAGAAGGTGATGTAATAGAGCAGTTGGTACTACCCAGAGCCTACAGTCTGGCACTTCTAGCCATTGCCCGTGACATTCCTTTTGCAGGTCATATGGACATAAAGTGCACCAACAGACGTATTATGCAGAACTTTTATTGGTCTGGGATTGCAAGGGATGTAACAGGGTACTGCAAGACCTGTAAGCAGTGCCAAAAGGTAGGCAAGGCAGGAGATAAGGTCAAGGCTCCTTTGATGCCTTTTCCTGTGATTGAGGGCTCATTTCAGAGACTAGCTATGGATATTGTGAGGCCTCTGAATACCCCAAGTTCCACAGGGAAGAAATATATCCTGGTGGTAGAAGATTATGCTACTAGATATCTTGAGACAGAGGCTCTGTCCTCCATGGAGGCAGAGAAGGTGGAAAGTGCTTTGTTAGAGATTTTCAGCAGGGTAGGTTTCTCAAGAGAAATACTGACTGACAGAGATGTCAACTTCATGTCAGACCTGCTGGCTTGTCTATGGGAGCACTTTGGGGAAAACCACCTAAAGACCATCCCCAGCCACCCCCAGACTAATGATCTTGTGGAGATGTTAAACTCTACACTAAAGACCATGCTTTGGGCATTTGCAGACCAGTTTAAGAGAGAGTGGGACAAATATTTTCTCCATCTGATGGTTGCATACAAAGAGGTATCCCAGGAATCCATAGGTTTTTCACCCTTTGAGTTGCTGTATGGGCATAGAGCAAAAGGGACCTTTAGAATTGATTTGTGATGAGTAGAAGGGTGAATGTGAATCCCACAAGGAGCTTGTTGTGGCATATGTCCTAAACTCCAGGACAATGCTTAGGGAGCTCATGGGCTTAGCCCAGAAGAACCTGACAGCAGAAAAAGGTCTGGTATGACAGGAATGCTCGAGCTTGAGAGAATGGTGTGGGACAGCAAGTTATGGTGCTCATTCTTGTTTGACACAATAACCTGCAGGCAGCGTGGGAGGGACCCTTCAAAGTGGTAAGGAAGGTCAGTGATGTTAATTACATGGTAAATCTGCTAGGAAGGAGGCAGAGGCACAAACTGTACCATAGGTTTATAGGTTCGTACTAGGCTATCTGCCCTGGGGCATTTATAAGCCTAGCCCGAGCGTGTTTGGCTTTCGCCTCCCTTTGATTTGTGTTTACTGTGCCCTTTTTAAGGTTAGTTTACTGTGCCTCTGTCTAGTAGTGACACAGAAGTAATACCCGAGGTAAACATACGATCCCCCATCCACTCATCAAGATTCCTCTTGAAGAGAGTCAGTGAGGGGCTCTGCCTAACATGGGCTGGGATTCTATTCCAGAGTGAAGGGAGCCTCTGGGTTATGAATCTGTCCCTCCAGCATGTTCTATTTATTTCTGTGCTGAGGTTCAAGTCCCTCGAGCGTGTGGCTCTAAGGGATTTGAATTTTCTGAGGTGGAGCATGTCCATTAATTCTGGGTTGGACATAGCTTTATATGTCAGGCATAGATCGCCTCGAGGTAGGCGGTATGCAACTGAGTAGAGCTGGAGTTTTTTTAACCGAGCAGCATATGGCATCTGTCTGAGTCCCTTGATCCTCTTTGTGAGGTGCTTTTGGGGTCTTTCTAGTTGCTGCAGGTGTCGGGTAAGGTACATCCCAAAAGGGGCATTGTATTCTATTATGGGCCTGATGAGGGATGAATAAAGGGGCACGATGACCTCCCTTGATCTAGATGTGAATCCTTTCATGATAAGGTGGGCTATGTAGAAGGTCTTTCTAACCACTTTGGCAATGTGGTTGTCAAAGGAGAGATTACTATCAACTTGGGTCAGCTTGGGTCCCCAGGTCCCTAATTACTTCCTCTCAACTTAATGGGTTACCACCTATGTGGTAATTTGTGGGCACTTTGTTTTTGCCAAAAGGTATGCCTATACACTTTTTGGCATTTAGCTTTAGACCATGGATCTGGCACCAGTTATCCGTCTCTGTGAGACCTTTTTGAAGGATGCTCGTGTCAGCTGGAGAGTCAATTATGGTGCCCAGTTTGCAGTCATCTGCGAACTTGGTCAGCCACAGTCCTCCTGTGTTAGCCTGTACCTCGGAAAAATATATACCGAACAAGAGAGGTCCCAGGACTGAGCCTTGTGGGACACCACTTGTAACTGGTTTCGAGTCTGACATGGCTCCAGCAACTCTGACTCTGTGGGTTCTGTCTTTGAGCCAGTTTGCAACCCATCTTGTGATGTAGGGGGTTATATTTATGCTGGATAGCTTATCTATGATGCCCGAGTGGGATATTGTGTCAAAAGCCTTCGTGAGGTCCAGATAGGCTATGTGGACTACCTTCCCTTCATCTATGGCCTTGCTGACTGTTTCAAAGAAATCGACCAGGTTCAAGAGGCAGGATCTGCCCTTGACAAAGCCGAATTGGGTAGGATCTAGTGTCTGTAGGTCCATAATGTCTTTGTTTATGAGTTCCATGATGATCCTCTCCATAGCCTTGCAGACTAGGCTAGTCAGGCTTATGGGGCGATAGTTTCCAGGGTCCATCGAGGTGCCACCTTTGTGGAGAGGGACCACTGTTGCTGTACACCATTCTTTGGGTACATATCCTGTAGTAAGGCTGAGATTGTACGGCAGTTTTACGTGAGGGTTTAGTTCCTCTTGGAGTTCATGCAGGATGCAACCTGGGACACCATCTGGTCCCATTGAAGCAGTGTTTTTTGCTTTGGAGAGGGCGGCTTCCACCTGAGCATCTGAAATTTTAGGGAGGCTGCACTCTGCTGGGATAGATATTTGCTCTTTTGGGGGGAGGGGGGGATAAGTTTGCACTAAACCTGTCTGCCAGGATGTCGGCAATGTCTGTGGGTTCAGTGTATTTTTTGGCATTTGGAATCAACTCTGAGCATATCTGGGAGTTGCATCCCAGGTTCCTAACATAGCTAAAAAAAGCCTTGTGATTGTCTTTAGTGTCCTGTGCAATTTTTCTCTCGAAGCTGGCCTTGGAGGATCCTTCTGTTGTACAGCTTATTTATGGCTGGGGTCCACCAGACTGGATGCCTGCCTTTGGACGATTGGGTCTTGGTTTTGTTTGGGATAGCATGATCCATGCATTCCTGGAGGTGTCCATAGAATGTGTTTATATAGGATTCTGCAGTTTGGGCCGTAGTTTCCACTGGCCCGGGGGCCTTGAAGGATTCCACCTCGGTTTTGAGAAGTTCACTTTTGAGAAGTTTTTCCCTGTGGTTTTCTGGGCTGGGGGTGGTGTCGGGTTATGGATATCCAGTGAGATTAATTTATGGTCTGATCTTACCAATGAGGGGTTTACTTCTGGTATGGAGCATAGAGTCCCCATGTTGGTAATGATCAGGTCGAGTACGTTTTCCCCTCTTGTGGGAATGGTGACTAGTTGTTCCATAGCATTTGAGTTTATAAATTCCAGGAACCTTTGGGCTAGGGTGTTGGGTCTTGAGTAATGCTCCCAGTCTATGCTTGGGTAGTTGAAGTCACCCATTATAATGGTGTTTGGAGAGATCTTCATGTTCTCCAATGTTTTCAGGAAAGCCGAGTGGGATTCCTGATTTTGAGAGGGTGGTTTGTAGCATGCTATAAACTGAAAAGCAGTTTTGCCCACTGTTAGTTGCACATGGATGGTCTCTGATGCTTCGTGCAATGCCACTAACCTGAAGGTGTGGGTATCCTTGATAAATATGGGTACTCCCCCTCCTTTTGTGGTTTGGTCCGAGATTTGGGGCCGAAAAGCATGATATGAGGTTTAACCTGGTAGTGCTGGGGTGCTCTCTGGAGCCTTGAACCAGGTTTCTTTCACTGCACAGATATCGATGTTTTTCTTACTGAGGAGAGCTTCGAGTGCATGCATCTTGAGGTTTAGACTTCTGGCATTTAGCAGCATTACCCTTAGTTTCTTGTTCATTGTGTTGCCTATGGAGGTGGGTTTGTCTTTTGATCTTTGCCTAAAAAAGGCACTATGGGGGTGGCAAGAGCCTTTGCCAATATCCGAAAGCCCAGGGGTGACAAGTGCAAGCCGTCCCTAGCGAAGCAATGCGGCTTGTCGAGCATGTCATCCCAGGCTGACAGACACTGGATCCCCTTTGAATGACACCAAAATTTTAGCCAATTGTTAAAATCAATCATTTTATCTTTATTTTGCGGCATCATTCTCTTTGAGGGTAAGATGCTGTTCAAGGTCAGGGTCATACCGGCCTGGGCTACATGATCAGAAAGCTCCTCTATGTCTCTTTTCATGTAGTCCAGGGAGGTACGTCTCAGGTCATTCACACCAGCATGTACTATGACTGAGTCATATGTGTACTTGCTTTGGAGTGACCTGAGTGCTTGCGTTATGTGGTGGATCCTAGCGCCCGACAGACATCTCACTGTGACCTTCTCTTTGTTCAGCCTGGTGAGCGGAACGTCAGTGTGTCTGACTATAGAATCACCTATTACAAGTGTATCAGGTGTGTTATTTAGCCTTAAGGGCTGTGACTGTTTGGCACACTGACTTTGTGAGCTATGTGTTGCACATGTTTTGTTTTGGGGTAGCATTTGCTTGGATGTCTGCTTTGGAGGTCTCTGCTACTTAGGCAGATTTTTATTTAGAGCCTCCGAGTATGTTTTTGTGTGTTTATGTGTTTGGTTTGCTGTTGTAGTAGGACTATGTGAGACTGGATTTGTGTTGTGTGAGGTTACCTTCTCCTCCTGACTGGTTACACCAGTTCTGAGTTGAGAGAGCTCAGCCTTCAGTTTGGCTATATGGTTGCATCTCTCACATATATTTTAACCTGTTTGGAGGAGGAGAGGGTTGTCCGTGTATATGAGACAGTTGTAACATTGCCTCAAGATTCCCAGATTCACCAGCTGGACTGGAGAGGAAACCATTAACTGACCTTTGGACATGTTAGAGTAGTATAGGGAACTCCTTTATCACTGAATTAAAAAGGACCAATAGGGGACAAGGTAATCGTAGAGAGTATATGAGGATGTAGTGCTTTTAGTTTATTAGTGCTAAATTGTAAGATTGCTTATGTGTGCAAGTGCAGAGCCTTAGATTGAGAATAGGGTGTTTAATTTGAGAGATAGAGCAGTTCTAAGGGAAAAAGTGAAGAGCAGACTTAGTGGTGCCGGGAAAAGTTTAAACCCGATTAAGCGGCGCTGTCCCATGCTGTGCTATGCACGCAATCACGCAAAGCCGTGCTAAAGCAGGTTTTTATGCAGGGAACTTCAAAGAGCTAGAAATGGCCCACCATGGCCAATTACTACAAGATTCTTGTGCTGAGGTCACTCCTTCAGGGACAGATAGGCTGCTCAAGGCTCCCCACTCCCACTGGTGAGCAAAGAAACTTCCTTCTATCCAAGTATGGAAATGGGTAACACAGGAACTATTCAAAAGTCCAGAATACAGCAAAGCCTGTATAAGGGACTATTCTAGGTTAGAAAAGGCAGGAAACAAGGATATTTTTTTTCTTTTTCAGGAAAGCAGAAAGAGAATTACAGTAAATTTTAAGCACAGGCTAGCGCACTTGAGTGGGCAGCCTCAACAGTTAAATACAACAAATAAACTTTTTTAAAAAAGTGCAGGTATTTCAAAACACAAAAACAAGCTTAGAACAGATAAATCAACAGTTTAAACTCGCTTTTCGGTGAGGAAAGGCGGTCGCACAAGTAGTAGCAGAAAGATTATACCATGATGAAGCCTTAACATGATAGGGATGCCCATGTGCTGAGTATTTCCAGTGGATGGCAGAAGGAGTCTGCTCCTGTTACCAAAAAGCAAGTGAGGGCATTGTTGGGGATAGCAGGGTACTAGAGAAAGTTCATTCCCAATTATAGTACAATAGCTGCTCCCCTCACAGACCTGACATGGAAAAATAGGCCAGATAAGGTAGTGTGGACCCCAGCCTGTGAGTGGGTATTCCAAAAGCTTAAAGGGGCTTTGGGAGGACCCCCTGTGTTAGCCAGGACAGATTTCAGCAAATAATTTGTTGTGTAGGTAGATGCTTCAAACCATGGGGTGGAGGCTGTACTCAGCCAGGTTTCCTCAGAGAGAGAAGAGCAATCAATTGTATATCTCAGCCATAGACTCCAACCTAGGGAGCAATGTTATGCAGGTATAGAAAAAGAATGTCTAGCCATAGTATGAGCTCTGCAGAAACTTCAATCCTATCTTTATGGAAGGAAATTTATTGTGGTAACAGACCACAACCTTTAACATGGCTATAGTCTGCCAGCTAGCAAAATGGCAAGTTACTAAAGTGGAGCCTAGGGTTGCAGGCATATAACATGACAGTGCAGTACCACAGTGGGGTTAACAATGAATGCCAAGGCAAATGGTCTTCTGAGACGGTGTATAGGTTAATGTGTTCCCAGACAGGCCAGTTCCTCTCAAGCAGCATTTTTCCAGGGTCACTTGAAAAACTAGCTTGAGTTTTCAAAGGGGGAGGGGTGTGAAATGACATAGTGCCATCTGTGCCAGGGAAAGTAGGGCAGTACATGTTTACATATGCTAGCATAGCTAGCTGGAGTTTTGCAAAGAATTGTATCTTACTTGACTATCACACTGATTTGTATAGATGTTTGAGTTAAAATATATCTGTAAAGTTATTTGTGTTAAAATGCATAAACAGCAGGTCCTGCTGGACACAAAGAATGTATACATGTATATTAGATTTTATTGTTGTAACTGATCAAATATGTATGTTTTATCAGAGAATCCTGGAAGGGTGAAAAGTCTGAAATTGTGTTATAGCTTTCAGATGCTGCCACAGATCTTAGCAAAGCTCTGCGTGTGTATTGTACCCCAGCTGGCTTTTGCTGTGGTAAAATACTCACACACATCAGCTTGCCTTGCTTTAGTAAGTAGTCAGGGAACAGTAATTCTTTAGTTAGTCAGGGACATTTAGGGAGAGTAGTTTAGTATTGTTTTCTGCAGCTGTGAGAAACTATCCAGCTATATTATTTTTTATATCCCTGTTGTTGAAACTCTGTTGTTTATTGTATTCAGTATTCTCCAGCTTTCTGTTTTATTATTTATCATTACATATTTTAACACCTTTCATTGTGGCTGGTCTTTTAGAGCATATTTTTAACACCCTGAAAGTACTTGTAATTCTTTTAGTGACACTGTGGCTGCTCCTGAAAGCCTTGCTGCTTTGGTCTCACTCTACTATTTGCATTAGTATTAATTTTGCACAATATAATTGGGTACCTTTTGTAAGAGCCTTAGGGTAGCTGACTGTTGGCAGCTTGCTTACCTCAGAGTCTGGGCAGAAAGGGACACAGAAAGTAAATCTGTGAAATCTTTTCCCAGGTATGTATGTGTGTGTGTGTGAAATTCAAATATCCAAGTGTGTGTGTCAGCTACTGGGAACAGGGACACAGAGCTATAAAGTGGTCAGCGTGGAGTTTTGTGTGGGCCTGGAGAGAGAAAGAGAGTCCAGCCACAGGTCTGGAGCATGATCCCTGTGTGCTCTTAAGAGAAATTGAGCTTAGTGCAGGAAGCTGCATCTAAAAATACTGTGTGAATCCATCTTTGCTAGTGATAGTCCCTCACTGGAGTCAGTGGCGAGGATTGAGTCTCCTTGATTGCTGCCCTGGAGGAGGGACCCATCGCATCAATTTTTTCCATTGGTGATGCTGACTTCCTGTCTGCTTTTCATTTAGTAATGTATGGAGGGGGTAGATGCTTCCCATCCCCTACCTTCCCCATTAACTATTCTCCACCTGTTCCATGCTGCCTTCAATGTGACTATGGACTCTCATTCTGATGCTCATTCCTTAAAGATGCATATGACACTAGGTTACTAGATTTACTTAATCTTTATTTTATAACGTTGCCTTTATTGCCCCTTATCTTTTCATAGCTATAACTTTTCAATACACTCTGTTAGTTTAAATGATAACTATTTGAAATTTTGGGACCCACTAGAGTGAGTCCTGAAATATGGAAATTAAATGACTAAAAAAAATAGACTTACATATATAAAGTTTGAGATTGCCATTCCCCAGAATATTCTATTTTGTCAAAAGTATAGAGATGCCAGAGTTAATATATATGCACCCAGGAGTGGGGGGTTGAGCGATGTTTGAGATTTGCTCTTCTCCCTGGATTTTCTATCTCTTTTCTTTTTAATCTATTGATACTCAGTATTTTAAGTGATAACATTTCAATAGGGAGTCAGTTTAAACATTACACTTGCTCTTTCTCTCTTTTCCTTTTACTTGACATTTTCAATTATTCCTTTTCTTTTTATTACTTTCTCATACTTTTTTCTTGTTTTCTGTTTGTTTCACATCTATTTCATTTCCCTTTTCTATTTTCTTTCCCTTCTTTTCTTTTCTACATTTACATTGTTCTTTGTACTAATAATCCAACCCCTTCACTAATCTTCCCTTTTCAATCTTCATTCTTTCCACTTTTTTGTTATTGTTATTATTATTCATTTCATTTTTTTGTCTTTTTTGTAAAATGTATTTAGACTCTGGTTTCTTATTACAGCATAAGGATGATGCTGCTCTCCTAAGTCTGTTATCCTTCAAATGATTTGTTGAACTGAGGTCTCATCTGCTCAAGATGGTGGTAGCTCAGGTGGATGTAAAGGATCTCACAGCACCTATTAAAAAAGTGGGGAGTCCTTTATTTTACACATCATAAAAAACACATACCCCGGGATTCACGAACCTTGCGCTAGGCGCACGCATGGCGTAGGCGCCACAATGCCAGACATGGCCGCCGAGCGATTCAGGTACGTTCCAATTCCACGTGCACCACCGGCGTGCGCCTGAGTTGCGCCGCCTCCGGCGTAGGTATGTTAAACACCCCATGTGCGGTGTTGCACCATGCAAATGAAGGCATGTAGCGATTCACGAAGTGGCGCAGGCGTAGCATAAGGGCACGGCAATGTAAACCAAAAAAAAAGTTTACATATATCCAAACATGACATAGGAGTAACGGAAGGCTGTCAACGTCAGGTGTCATATTGGTGCAACATGCCAATGGCGAAAGAAACCGAGAACGTCAAAAGAAAACATGCAGAAAATGTAAATAATGACATAAATGGTATGTACGCAGAAACCACAGCAGAACCCCAGGACATGTCCGCGGAAGGTGAGGAACAATGAAATAATATGACAATGTCATAAAAGAGCAGTATAATACACATCAGCTTCACAGCCACAATACACCATAGTATGCATGTAAAGCCACAACCACAGCCCAAGGGTTGCCAAGGAGTGGCGGCAGTGTCTGGCGCCGTAACCATGTATTACTAGTCAATGCCATGCAAATGAGGCAGATAATACTGAATCGCAAAACCCCCGCCGGCGTAAGGCTGCACCAAACGGCGCAGCGGTAATACACAGAGGAGTGGCCTAGAGGGAATACATGTCAATCGCAGAGGGGTGTGCCACTGTAGGAGGAAGCACATTGGAGCCCAGCAAACATGGACTGTACAATGCACATCACAGCATCAGGACCGGCGCGTGAGGAAATAGAAGCGCTGAGAGTACACAATGCGCGCACAGATGCATGTGCACGAGGATGACTACGTTCCCCAACCCAGTCATGTGACGGCTGCCCCGTCAACAACCACGGATACAGGAAGGTGATGCGGAGAATATGAGGAAATGCGGAAGCAGTGTAATTGGAGTCGTAATGAGCAATCAACACCAATCAACCCACGAAGGGCAATCGGCGGCAGCTGACAACTCTGCATGCAGAATCCCGCAAAACGGGAAAGGGGAGGCATATGAATGCAAAGAAAGTAGGGGATGTAGCAGAATTGCAAAGAGCGAAGAATCGATACAGCACAGCCAAGTAGAGAGGTACCATAACGGCGGCAGCAGACAAAATGCATGATATGCCATGTGCCTGCAGGATGCACTCCAGGCAATAGTAGGTGCAACGTGCAGAAACAGTAAGGTAAGGTGTAAAGCTAAACCAATGCAGGCAAGTGTAATGTAACACCAAAGGCAACAGCGTTGCAGTGCCAATGGTAAAACACGGAAAATAATCCACAGATACGGCCGCACAGACACACCCAATGACATCACCGGGTTTAGAGCACAACAGTATAAAGTGTGAATGCACACAACACACAGCGCGTATTCCCAAATGCTGCACTTTAGGGTGTAAACACACGGGGAACTTTTAAAATGTATATGTTGGGTGCCGCCGTGGCCGTGATGCATCGGCATGTGTCAGAGACAGACGGAGTTGCGGAGGAGGGTGCCGACAACTACCGTAGGCCTCAGAGGAGAAGGAGAGTGTTCAGACCAAGGGTAACCTACCAGGGGCTTCAAGACCTGGAGATAGTAGAGCGTTACAGGGTGGACAGGGGCACGTTACAGCAAATAGTGGAGCTGTGCCGGCCACGCCTGAGAACAAGAGACAACAGAGGGGAGCCCATCCCAGTGGACACAAAGGTATGTGTAAGCTTGCGAATACTGGCAACAGGTACCTTTCAAAGGCCAACCGGGGATATAATGGGCATCTCACAGGCATCAGCATCCAGGGTACTACACCAGTTTCTGGATGCCATGTTACGACATGCCCATGAGTATATATACTTCCCCAGATCTCAGGAGGAGTTGGCTAGCAATATGCGCCACTTCCACCGTGTGGCACAATACCTGGAGGTACTGGGTGCGATAGACTGTACGCACATAGAAATCAAGTCACCACCCGGGGAGTAGGGTAGATGCTACATAAACTGCAAGGGATTCCCCTCCATCAATTGCCAGGTCGTGTGCAATGCGCAGGGCATTATCATGGATGTGTGTGCTGGCAGCCCTGGAAGCTACCACGACTCCCATATCTGGCATGCCTCACAGCTGTATCAGGTATTCGCCAGGGGGGACATCACCCAAGGTCACCTTGTGGGGGATGCTGGCTATGCACTGGAGTCGTGGATGATGACACCCATCAGAAATGCACACACACACATGCAAGACCACCATAATGAGGCACACGCACAAACCAGAATAATCATAGAGCGTGTGTTTGGCATGTTGAAATCACGGTTCCGCTGCTTGGATACATCCGGTGGAGCCCTGCAGTACTCTCCAGGCACATGTGTCCACATATTCATAGTATGTGCAATGCTACATAATATGATCCTGCGGAAACAGCTGCTGCAGGGACATAATGGTATAGGGCCACCAAGCCCGCCACAACTGCCAAGGCAAGCACAGGCACAGAACGTTCAGCGCCATGAACACACTGTGCCAGCCACAGTAGGCAGACGGAGGCGTACCCAATATGCCTATGCCTTGGCAAAGAGGGAACGTATAGCACATACTCTTACAGCGTAGGCCCCATGGACTGACACCTCCCTACCTGCACACACAGTGAAATGGACGGCACACAAACATGGCCGCCCGTAATGTGTACCGTATGGGCGGTCCCATGTGTGACTCCAACATAGGTAGCACCCAAACACTGCACACCCAACAGCCAGCGGAGCATGGAATGCCAACACCTCAACCGTACGTGGGTCCTACAGCAGACGGCGTAGCCGTATGCTGCCACGTTCGCCGCAAGGTGTATACATATGTACATATGTGCATACACAGATATTGAGATAGATATCATTACACACGTAGAAATATATGTACACATACACAGATAGAAAGTACAACAGGTAAAACAAGGAATCACAGGGATGCAAGGTGACAGAGAAGTAAGACGCGAAATCTCTACATAGTAAACATAGTGAACGACAACCTGAGTATCCGGGAGGGTGGACAGAACAGGGAACGCCACCCATGGAAAGGTCAACCTACCTAAATGCATATTCGCGAGTCGGGATGATCGCCAGGCCACGGTACAGTAACAGGACATGTGCGGGTAATATTCTTAGGATATGAGGGCGGAGGTAGACACCGCCGCCGGTGATGCGGGCAATGTAGGTACTGTGTGCAACCGTCCCTGCGACAGCGGCAGTATGTGTATGTGTGAGGTGAGGGTGTCGTGTGTTCCGCTGTGCGAGTGTAATGTGTGTGCCACTGTAAAATGTGTATGTAGGTGACATGTGACAGGCAGAGTGGAATAACATGTGTAGGCATACAATATAGGAACCACAGGCGTATGTACAGCAGTACCCACAAAGTAGTACTGACTGCTCCTCCCTGGCTAGGCACGTGGCAACGTAAAATGATGCAAAGCGAAAATGTCCCAGAATGTACCACAGGAGTATAGCCAACATGAGATGCAAAGGACGCATGTACAAACCATGACCGTATGTATGGCACCGATATGTTAATTTCAAAACAATACGTCGGCAACGTTGCACAGCAATAGTCATGTACGTGGAAATACGCATGTGCTACCTCGGCACCGATCATGGCCACGTATCATCCCGTAAACACCGCTGTGTGTTCTACGAGTGTTAAACAAGCAATCGCCACCCGAATAGGTGGCAACCGGTAGCACACAGGCCGTCCCAAGTACAGGACCACATTGACTGTAAATATCCGTGACAAAATGCCAAGGGATAGTCGGCACGTACGAACAGCCGCAGATATACTACCGATGTGACGGAGGAATACATGCAGGAAGCACACATGCAGGCGATACCGACACCAGACGACATCAACAAAACCTACACTCCTAGAACAGACAGGTAACTTGCAGCTCCCCAGGCAGGGATGGAGCACACACACAAGCATACCATGTATGTATAAATGCAAGGCCCACAACCCGTAACCGTCACCCACATCCGCCGATATACCCCATCGCACATATCAAAGGGATACAAGCCGCAATAGCAGCAAAAACAAACAGGCAGTCAATGACAGCAGCATAACCGCAACATCTCGCGTGGGAAACACTATCAGCAGCGGATGCATACCTGCATCCGTTGTGTAAAGGAATACAAGAGCTATGTTACACATCCGAATGCAAAACGCCATCGACAGACGCCGCCAGGACAGGGACACCCACATGTCGAACATAATACCATACCCAACACACACAATCCATGGCTAACACCACAGCGAAATGTACCTGATGCCACACATAGCGGCTGCAGTCACACATAACATAACACAATACATACCATCCTCACGAAGGTAGTGCAAATAACCAACGCCCAGCCGAGGAATGAACCATGCCCTTGTTCCGACGCGTACTGTACGAATGGAGGAGATGCACAGGTGATATGCGCATAAGTACACACCGAGGAACAGCTATTGGTGTCATGAACCCACATGTCGCAGGTGACGACGGATATAAGGAAGACTCCTAGGATATTCAAACTGTATGTTCATACCGAACAAATACAACCAAACGGCTCGAGTGAGAATAAAGTATCTAGCGAGACTCGAACGGAATACGGAAGTCAATACAGGAAAGGTATGTAGAACCCACGAGATGTACTGGTGTGTAACGCATGATATGTATGACGAAGCTGCACTGTATGTGAACGGTGTTTGTAAGTAAAGATACCTGTCCATAAAGCAGAGAGTGGTGAAAGGTGGTTATGTAGTGCTAACCCGCTGAGCATACCAACGACTGTGGACACCGTGTGCACAGCAGTGGGACATCATGTACACAGCCGGGATAACCCAAGGGCTGCCATAGGGGGGCAAAACACAGAACAATGCCACCACCCACGCCGATGCTGGCAGTTGATGTCCAACAAGGAAGTGCCACAGCAGGGGATAGGACATATATGTATACTGTCACAGCACACATGTGTATGGGCATATACCGTCGATGTCATACGTAATGTGCGCACGACATGCACGTATGCCTCGCAGTAGGGGTTACTATGTCAAGTATGTGTAATGTAAAGCTGTCATGATGGATATGTTCAGACATCATACACAGTATCACAGGCATAGCATGCATAATGGAGGTATGGCCTACTGTTATGTACACTAACAGGATATGTATGGCCTGCACATATGGGACAGAGTAGTAGCAGAATAGCCACCCGAAATGGAAGGAACACCAAGTAACCATGTCCAAACGATCTATAGAAGGTGCAATGTTTGCAACAATGACGTCCGGCAGGTCCATGTGTAAACACATGTGCAATGTACACAGTAGTGTCACCTCCCCATGGTAGTGTCCACTGAACAGCAGAGGTGGATGTCAACTGCATGTCTACACAGTACTGCCGCTGTGGTGGTACCATGTCTATGTGTCACCCTATCAGCAAGGGAGCTATCACATGACCAGTGCCACAGTGTGTCCCTGTGGGATGTGCTCAGGACCTACGTTCCACAGCATGGTGTGTGTCTAGTCTGCGGAGGTAACACAGAAGCCCAGGCTAAGCAACGTGGCATGTGTGCACATATGTAGGAGCGCTTCATTCACCCCGCCCACTGCAAACGCCATGTAGGAGTACTACATGCATCACTAATGCGGAGGACATGGCCCATGTCAGAGTAGATGACACCCCTGTGAAAGTGGTATGCAGATGAGTACAGATGTGTTCCCCGTCTGTCATCTGCATATGTAAACTGTCTGAGCCTGGTATACATCACGGCATGACTATACCGCGCCATGTAAAGTTGTAGCCGTTGTGGAAGGTACACCACGAATGTGTTATTGTAACCCTGCCCGTGTGTAGATGTGTGTATGGCACAGGTACAAAGGCTACCAATGTACCAGCAACACACACAGTACAGATATGTGTGGCCCTGCAGATGTGTACCCACGCCACAGTGGAATATGGCAACCACAGCACCATGTGGGGCATGTGTGTGTACAGCAACCATGTACAATGTGATATGCATGTATGGGGACAATATCCATGTGATACCCAGTGGATGACTGTCGCTATGCAAAAGTGATGTGTATGCACCATGTGTGATGTATCCGACGCAATGACATCTACACGATATATCTGCCACACCGACACCTGTATGGTTGTTAGTAGTATGAGATGGTGGAGCTAGAATGCTGCCAGGTATGTAGATGTGGGATATGTAGGCATGGACAGTACTCTGTGACAGCATGTTGTGTATGTAAGCAAATAGTGAACTTGAGGGGCCACATGACTGAGGACTGTGTAATGCCACATGTACCTGACATGTAGTAGGTAGCATGATATGCTTGCACCACTGTGTGACCTGTCCAGGAGTCATATAGCCTAACATCCTGAGACACAGGGTATGATGTGATGGTGGATGTGTACATTGGCAATACCAGAATGTGGAATGGTGCTGAAGGGCAATGTGAGGATAATGTCTGATCTGTTACCCTCTGTACCACACCAACCACCCATGTGATGGTATGACAGGTGGCCAGCATGTGGATGTGGTGTGCTGTGGCACACAGAGGCCCAACAAGGGTGCCAGTAAAGGCATGGAGGTCATCAATGAGTGTGTGAAGCACGGATGTGAGGATGTGCCCCAGTGCCATACTGAATGGTCCAGTCATGGGTGTACGAATGCAGTCCCACATGTGCAATGCAGTACCACCCATGTGTAGTGTGATAGATGCGGTAGTGTGGTGGTCAACGTACACAACATCCATGAATAGGCTAGCAGTTAATTCAGTGGGCTGCTGCAGAGACACATACCAACCAGGTTGGCGGGACATAACAGCTAGGGAGATGGGAGGTGACATTGGGACAGTGTCCTAGGACATAACGTGTGCATGGCAGTACCATGTATGTGTCCACAGGGACAATGCGATGTCCATGTATGGATTGGAACCCTGTAGTGAGTGAGAGTGTGTATTGTTGGTAGGTACCCCATTGGCTGGCATGTTGCCAACAACATCTCAGTTGGCAATGCCTGGGTGTCTGTTGTATGCTACATCGAATGTGGATGTAGCCAAACAACACAGACATACCACCACACTGCGTGAGGGCCCACACTGCAATGTACGGCGGTCATGTGTATGTAGCTAGCTGTGGAGCATGTGATGGACCACGAGGACCCACCATGACTGTCAAGTGATGCACCCCACACATTTGAATATACCCACCATGCAACAGCCTGCACATGCGCCCATACAGCACATGTGCATGGAACATGAATACCACCGTGGCGTCTGTGAAAAGGCCAGTACTGCCATGTCTCTGTGTGGAATAGCATGGTCCCTACCATTGCGTACATGTAGCGGAAGTGCACTGTGATATGTGTCAGCATAGTCACGTATACTGTCCAGCTGCCGGGGTGCCATGCCATTAACCACCCCCGTCAGCAGACGTCAGTAGTACCGGCCGTTGAGCACATGTACCATGTATGCTGCAGTACCACGTGATGTAGGTAGGGGGGCATTGCTCGTGTACATGTGACAGTTGCTGTACCGCCACATGTCCTGCATAGCCGTCATGTAGGGGTAGCAGTGGCATGTGACTGTTGGACATGCCTGTACATTTGACCATGTCCCACAGGACATGTGTTACGTGTGTACAACCTGTGTTGTGCCTTCACCAAGCTGTGAAGTGTACGGCTGCCAGTGTACCTGTGTGACTTGTTCTGCGATGGGTGCAAAGGCACCCACAGGAGGAGATGGGTACGGGTGGCAACCAACTACCACATGTTCGGGTACGGTGTGCATGTCTATGACACATTAGCACCCGAGAAGCTAGCGGTACAGCAGTACAGGGTTGCATGCATATATGTTCAACAATATCCCTGTGTGTCCCACCACTGGCCCGTGGACAGACAGACACCAACACAATGTGCAGATATGATATGTGCACAGCACATCACCGATGCCTACTGTAGAAAAGGCTTACTGTGTAGACATGTGCACAGTAGGTCTGCGCCAGCCGCACTCAAACACGTTATGTGCCGAACCACACCAATAGTCCAGGCCATGCCACAGACGGACGCACGCATCTGTGTATGTACGTCTGTGAATGTCTCCGTCATAGCAGTATAGCTGTGTCAGTGTTGTGAACAACATAATGAATGGGTTGTATGTGTGAGGGGTGCATCATACGTGTATGGTCAGATCGACGATACCATCAGTGCCCCTGCTATGTGAACATCCCTGTCCCCATACATGGATACCTATGCTGTGCCCAACACCACGTTTCCCGTGGGAGGGATGGCGGTGTGCAGTGCACCAGCAGACATGGGGTGGCAGCAGGCACTGGATGTAGACATATGTGGTACCAACGTCAGTCCAGGCAACCATCCATGTGCACGGGATGGCAGTGTGTGGCCACATACAGCACTGTGTTGATCAATATCGCAGCACATAGCACCTGTCAGGGTTAAAGTGTATGCATGGATGTGTGATACCTGCATGCACCAGACACACCCCCACCAAGCAGCGTGCAGCCTACCTTGCATAAGGCCAGTGTCCACACCATGATGATAGACATGTGTAATGTCCATATACACATAGCAATGACATATGGAATGGACAGCCACCCTGCCAATATCATTACCCCCCAGGTGGATCACATCCCAGTGCCATGTATGTGGCATACCCTGCCATACCATGCAGCCCTGCCCAGCAAGGCTGCACATGCTATCACAGTCCTACATGGTGCGATGGACAAAAGGCACTGTCACTATCAACCGTCCACAGCAGTAATGTGGCAGTGATGCACCCTGTGGTGTTACAGGTGCTGTGTGTTGCTGTGGACAACGTGCGTGTGCACATGCTATGCATGACCTTTCCTGCTAATGTGACATGGTTACACATTGTCCCATGTGTATCACATGTGCAACACAGGTGAGCCGCGGCAAGTTGTCCAACACCCGTACAGTGCTGTGTGGATGTACATGGCACAACACATGCATGTGCAGGTGTCCATGTGTATGTGTGCAGTGCCACTGCTGACGTTCATAATGGCCGCATACGTGATGTCTAGTGACATATACACAGCATCCAGGTGAACAGTAGAACTGTTGTCACATGGGGACCCGTGCCAACTGATATGGACACAGGTGCAGGTAGGTACACATGTCCACAGCAGGCTAACATCAACATGGTGCGTGTACAGTGTGATGAGGTGACACACAGATATGATATGACACCCACTGCTCAATGGTGCGACGGCAACACATCGGCTGTGTCACTGCCATGATGCATCGCAGGGATTAGTGTGCAGATGTTGTACATGTCATAGCAATGTATGTCCAGCAGTATGCCAGCACAGCAGTGTAAATGTGACCTGTCACCATTATTATGTCTTACAGATAATGCCACGTTCCCGGCTGCCTGCCTTTAGCTGACAGGAAGATGAGGTGATAATACCATTGCTCCATGATAACTATGACATCCTGTTCAGCCACGTGCCACTGCAGGCACAACAATGTGAAGACATGTAGCAGGATATGCGCAGGAGGGTGAACACCCTGGGTGGCCACAACCGCACATATCAACAGATCCGCAGGCACTGCACAGACCTAATTCGGCATGCGAGACAGCGTGCCGCTGCAATCGCCAGACAACAAGGTGGGACAGGTGGTGGGCCACAAACCCAGACCCACTCACACCCACGGAGGAGCTCCTGGCCAGTCTGGGGACGCCCATGGAACAACATGCTGAAACCCCCGCATCCATCGTGGAGGTGGGTGTCTCCCAACCAACGAGCCTGGAGCTGCCTTGTAAGTCAGTGTTGCATGTTTGTATGATAAGCGACGTAGGAGTGGGTGTCATAGTACAACACATAATATAGCAACACATGCCAGGTATATGGCCACACAAGATGCATACTACAATATGCTATGTTGTGTTTGCAGACATGTGCATAGCACATGCTAACACACAGGTGCATGATGTGACATGCACAGTGCTTACCGTGGCGATAGTAATGGATAATGTGTATACTTTTGTGTCGTCCCTCTACAGGTACGTCTGGCGTGTCGCACAGACATGGGTCTGTCACAGGTAAGACTTTTGCTAGGAAAAGGCATGATACGGTGTATCGATATTCCCCATGTGTCCAGGTATGACATGCACACCTGGGTGTGCCCCAGTCACGGTATACAGGTTGCACCACCCGACACACACACCACCCATGTACAGTAGATACAACCATTAGTATAGACCGGCATGCAACCACATAACCCATCGGTGTGATATGTGCAGTCAGCTATGCATACAATGGTGGAGGTGTTCCACAATGGCTGCATGTGTAGTATGCATTGGTATGCCTCTGCGGTATGCACACAGTACCACATAGTGAGCTGTGACATGGCCAGAACACAGGTGTTACCACTGTGACCTATGCCCCTGCATTGGGTGCACACGTTGTGACATGGCACATGACATGTCCCATGCACGTGGATGTCTGTCCGCAACATTGTCTCACCATGACATGACCTATGCATGACATAGCAGACATCCACAATGTCTGCATAGCCTTAGGGAATGTGACACCTCAGACTACTACGGTTGTATGTCACATGGGTCACCACAGGGTTGTGTGCATGATGCCCATCACACACAATTGTCGATGAACCAGACAAACATGGCCATGGGTGATACCTACAGGCATGTTGCCACACAGTACATCCGCAGTGGGTAGTCACCGTTGCACCCTGTCCACACATAGTGGGCTCATCACTGTAGTGGACCCCCTGGACATCCGATGTGGTACACCAGAGAAATGGAATGCCTGTCTGCAGCCACTAGAGGTGCCACCAATGTCTACCATATACGTGCTGTTGAACAGCAGAACTGACTTGCAGACATGGCAACGCAATGCGTCCAGGTCACGCATCGCACAGAAACATACCTGGGTCCTGCTGCCGTGCAGTGGCACAGTGCCCGTACTCCCCACTGTACAGCTATGTACACAGCTCACACCAACCACACCTGCACAGACATCCTTGTTACACATGCATTCTATCTGTAGACTGTACACATAACACTGCACTGTGACATCCATTGTGATGTGGTGCATGTGGTGGGACACCATTGTCACATGTCCACATGATACTGCACATGTTTGCGGTGTACATGACATAGTGACGCCAGCCATCTGTACTGTTAACCCGCCCGTGGCTACACGGTGTATCACGGTGATGCATGCAAACTACCATGAATGTGTGTACTGCAAGCCTACTAAAAGACACCTGCCTGATGTAGTGTGCACTCCAGGGCAGTATGCATACTGCCACTATTAATGTCTGGGCTGCATTCACTGGGCTGTGGTGTGGGAATGCTGCATGCCACCTGCAATATCACATGCATGATGTGTCTGCATGTGTGTGTCCGCGTGTGTATGTCAGCGTGTGTGTGTCCGCATGTGTGTGCGTGTGTGTGTGTGTCTGTGTGTGTGTAATGTAACTTACGGTATGTCTTTGTATTCACAGGTGCTGTAGGTGCGTTCCCCTCCTGCGGTCCATCTGATGCTAGTGTCCCCACAGATACTAGCGGTGATGACCATGTGCATGAGGCACAGGCAGGGTCGTCACGGGCAGACACTGTGCCATTGGAGAACATCACACTTATGTCCCCTTCATCCCTGCACACGGTTCAGATGCCGACACATACCACAACACCGTTGCCCACAGATGACGGACAGTCAGCGTCTGTTGGCACCGAGCAGGAATGTGTGGTGGCTGCAGAAGGTGCGGGTACACACCATGTTGCCAGTGTAATGACTGGTGAAGTGCCACACAGGCATGTGGCAGGTGCTGCTCATAGGAGGAGCACTGCTAGACATACACCTGCCATACAGGGTGCAGCAGCTGGTATAACCAGACGCATGTTTCAGACTGTAATGGCGGCGCAGGCACATGCCGAATGGCAGAACCAGGAAGGGCAGAGGCTGCAGAGGTCCGCAATCCGTTCCTTAAATGAGAACATCCAGTCATTGGCGAATGCCCAACAGCAGCTTGCCGATGTTCTGGATAGGAGATTAGGTGAGATGGCTGGGATCCTCGACCGAGGCATGGCCATCCGTGAGCGTGAGCTGTCCATGCTGGAACACCTGGTAGGGGTGAGGCGTAGGGCACGTGGGCGTAGGCCAGCAACACCACCAAGTGCAGGTCGACGTGTGCGTGCCACCTCCCATGCCCACCCACACAGTGCTGGTAGCAGCAGCAGTGCAGCTGCTGCTACACCAACCACACCAGGACACAGCAGGCCACGTGGACGTGGCCCTGGACTGTCCCAGCGTGGACACGTTTCCAGCGGACATGTGTCATCGGAGAGTGGCCACTCTATACCTCCACCCGGTAGTGCTCGTGCGACCCCAGGCAGGCACGGGTCACGTCGCCGCAGGCGGACACAGTGAGCCGTACCACCTGCACTGTACAGTCAGGGGCTGCCAAGTATACCCCATGTAGGCATCACAGATGACTGAACTGTGTACACACATACCCACACACAGCAGTCACAACTGTAGGGCTCCACCACATCCACATGCATTCTGCACAGTCATGCCCAGTAAATGCACAGGCTCTTACACACACACACATGCTGTCATCCATTGGTACAGCCTATGCCCGTGGCACACATATCACCCTGTGCATATGATGAAGCCTCTGCCGCAGAACCGTGAGCTACACCATCGGTGCATGGTTATGCAAACATATTCTGATGCACAGGGTGGACAAGATAGTGAGAGGTGTATGTGATACCTGTGTCCGCATAGTACGCGATGTGTATGTTGCGGTGGTTGTGTATGGCAAGTGACAGGTGCGTATGTGACGTGGGTCGTGCACTGACATCATGCAGCAGACATACCATGTAGTGCAGGTGCAGCATTCATTGTTTTGTGTACACGGTATGCGTGGTGGTTACATGTGTAGCACCATGTTGGTTCAGTTAACCCGTATGCCAATTATGGTGTACTTGCATGTGCCTACTGGGAGCACTGTTATCAGTTCCCCATGTGTAGTTGTGGGGTACCCACAGGCACATCTGGCAATATCAGCATAGCACAGGTACCCGCAACCGGCATGGACCCCTACATAGGTACATAGGCCGACATGTACATACCAGGCTATGTGCCCTACGGCATGTGTAATCCTAGCCAGAGTGTGTGTGGCTGCTAACGCCCCTTAGGATGAGGATACCACATCCATCGGTCTCCTGTCCCCCGTCCAGCACTGACACAGACATGATGCCTGGCGCATACCTATGATCACACATCCACACGTCATGATTACTCCTGGACAAAGTCAGTCAGGGCCTCGGCTTCACATGGGCTGGCAATCCTCGCCGTGTTGTAGGGGGTCTCTGGGCGTTGACCCTGTTCCCCAGCATGTCC
>NC_056737.1:665738526-665783526 GCF_019279795.1 Protopterus annectens
ATGCTGTTGCGTCATGAATGACGTAATATATCCCTGCTTACAATCTACAGTCTGAAACTTTCTCTTACCCTTTTTACCTGACTGTACTACAAAGACTTCTGCTCCATCTTCAGCTGTGAAGACCTGCGTCTTCCATTTCTTCTTACTGTTAAGATGTCTTTCAGCAAGCCTAGCATACTCCAGTATGGCTTGTAGCCTACTCGTTCGGTGATCTATCATATGCTTTGTAATATAGCTACCGATAGGGGCAATGCAACCTTTCGAGAATGCATTTTCAACTGTTGTTCATATGCACTATCGTTTTTCAGATTTGCAGGAATAGGCATGCCACTATGGTTATTGAAACATTCCAATAATCTACCATAGTATGCATCTACAGTTTCATTATCTTGTTGTATGCACTGATTAATACAGGTCCAATCTGCTCTAGGTTTCCAATTTTCTGTAATTCGGTCCATAAGACCCTTCAACTTGGTGTCTACTTCTGCGTCACTATGTGGGAGTGGTTTAAGTTGCGCGTCACGAGCATTCCGGACGACACAAAACATGTGCCAGTCTGGACCTATTATTTGTCTAATCACCTTCTCTACTTCTTCCCCATTTAAGTGGTAACTCATTCACATACCTTGTAAATGTTGTATAAACTTTTCATGATTACTTTGTGGATGGGGAATTCCCTCTGTAACTTTCCGGATATCTTCCGGTGTCCACAGTCTATACACTAGGGGAGTTGGGTCCTGGCCTTCCTGTCCTGCCTGAGGGTTCAGTACGTCAATTAATTGACAGATTCCTCACTCTGTTCTACTGACTCTCTTCTTAGTTGGGTGTCCCTAGGTGTTTTACGTGTTCGATCTAGTTTCAATAGCTTCTCTTACAAATGGTTGTTGTGATACCTCTGTTGCCACAGGATAATGTGGGGACTAGCCTGCCCTCCCGCTTCATATCCTGGATGTGGTATCGGAGGGGTGGAGGGGAGGGCCGCCGCTACTACTGTATTATTATCTTCTTTGTTCACGTATGATGCTTTCGCATTTTAGTCTTCTGTTCCCTTTGGTTCACTACCTCAATCCACCTATGTGCTTGAGGATACCCAAATGTCGCTGTTTTTTCACCTGAACATCTTAGGGTTGCCACCTTTTCAAATGCCCAAAGTGGGACATTTTTGGTGGGAACGTCAGATTTTGCAGGGCAAAACATACCCACGGCCAGTACAAAGGACAGAAATTCACTTTTTGCCAGATTAGAAACTTATTCTTGTATCATTTGAGTTGCTTATTCTGTTTATTATAATATTTTGGTGTTTCAGATACAAAATAACTGTTTTATGCAACTATTAAAGAAAATATAGGAAATATTTTTGTCCTAAGATATCAGGACATTTGCCATTTGTTCAGTTTTTTTGCAGGACACAACTGCCCAAAGAGGGACTGTCCCTCGCAAAGTGGGACAGGTGGTAACCCTAGAACATCTGCGTCACATTTTAAGTGATTCCAATGTTTCACTAACGATATTTTGTCTAATATACCATCAAAGTCATATTTATTACCCCATTTTGCAAAATATCTCACATTATCTGCTCTCTGCAATTGCATATACTTCGCATCATCCGTCAAAGGCGGATCTCACGATCTCTTAGTGCACTAATTTCCCATGTCTTCTAAACGACTGTTACGTGACCCTTCTCTCGTACCACGTGGTATCTCCTTCCTGTATCCACTGTAGTGTCTACAATGACTGTTTACTCTGCTCTGTGTTCCCTGATCTATGTCCAAATGTAAAACTACTTGAATTGGTCTTCGACCTGCTATCACAAATGTTAACAAAAACACAATGTAGCCTGGTCCCTGATCTACAACAGAAACAAAGAGGCAAACTCTCCTTACCTGAGCCTCCCATTTATGACTGCACGCTTTCTTCTTGGGATCCAGTTTTCCGCTTTTCAGCCACAGATCAGAAAGTGGACAGCCTCTTTACACACAACAATTCAGTTGGAGGTCTTTTCACTCAAGAAGAACCATTTAGGCAACTTCTCCTGCGCAGATTTCTTACCACCCATGCACTCTGACCTGCAGCTTACCAAGGAATTCCGGCTAAGAAGGACCACAATGTCAAATAAGTTGTTAAAATCAGACTGTAGAAATCAGTAGGCTTTTCTAAATGACAGTCAATAACACAGGAAGCTCAGGTTCACAACGTTTTAGTAGTGTACACCGGGAGGCAAAAAACTATACAGTACAAGTATAAGAGTTTTGTCTGACTCTATACAGGAAGCAATTTGTTTATATAGTGTTTACAATCAGCTTTTGCCCACCTTACTGACGTGGTCAGTCACAGGGCATTTCCATCACTATGGTCCACAATATTCTATTCATACGAGGGTGCTGAGGTAATGCTTTTAAAATGTTTTCCCATGAGAATAACACAGCCTTGCAAGGCACCTGGTCAATTACAGTGTACTTCTGTAATTGTTGCTCTTTCAAGGAAACTGGACTGTTCGGATACAATAGTCAGTTCATTTCTTAATACGTTCCTTTGTCTCTCTGGTAAGGAGTTGTACTCTATCTTCGATACAGCTCACAAGGCCATCCTCCTCAGTAGAAGGGAGGAAGATATACATGTACATACATTTATTTTTCTCTAACCCAGCAGATAATTAATGCTGAAAGACATAAGCCTGCTGAACTGGTTACTGCCAGGGTCAGAGTTCAATCACACTGCAACTAAGCTTCAGCCAATTACATGCAAGATCATTTCTACTGCCATATTGTAAAGTAGAATACAATGCATTATATACTATTTTGCTTCTAAAATGGCACTTCATATGTGTTTCTATATATATTTTTCTAACAACATCCATCCGGCCATATGCATGTTATTCCGTCCTTTGCCTTGGCCGTGGGTGTTTGGCCATCCGCAACGCTTACTCTCCACATGTGATGTCCCACCTTCCCCTTCTGTGCCTGTGGCACCCTGTTAGTACGTCCTGTTTGGTAGGCAGATGTTCCGCTATATGTGTTTGACATGTCTGCATAGCTAATCATCGGTACGGTGGTTGAACATCCCGACTTGTCCACATGTGTACAGTTATGTGCACCGTGGTGTGTGCAAGCCTATGGGGTTTGGGCGGGTCCATACCACATGCGGGATGTACACATTCTGCCGACACATTCACATGCAGCCATTTGCATATCTGTACCTGAGGTGGGTTGTTAACATGTGGGGTACATCTTTGCCCGTGTGGCACTGCCTAAGACAATACTTCTTACCACATTTCAGGTATGCCCATTGTGTGTAGGTGTGTAGCTGCGCAAGGCTGCTAGCTGGGTTGGGTGCACGGTCGTACATGGGTGGGGTTACATGCTATAATGGGGCTATTGTGTATTACATTTGCATGCATGGGTTCTGCTTCTGGATATTACGCTTAGACATACGTCCTGTGTATGCGACGAGCACGTTGCTGGGTTTGGTACATGTTGCTATGTACATGTTTGCCTGTGTTTAGGGTATCTTGGTTCCTTCTTGTTGTTATGTCGACACGGCTACCCGGCTGTGTACTCTCACTACTGCTGATGACCATTACGGTTGCCACCTTTTCCAATGCCCAAAGTGGGACATCTTTTGTGGAAACCTCGGATTTTGCAGGACAACACATACCCACAGCAAGTAGAGATGACAGAACTTCACTTTTTTCCAAAATATACGCTTATTCTCATAGCATTTGGGTTGCTTATTCTGTTTCTTATGCCATGTATGTGTTTCATATACAAAATATATGTTTTATGCTACTATTAAAGGTATATTGAGGGAATCTTTTTGTCCGGAAATCTCAGGTCATTTGCCATTTTTCGATTTTTGGCGGGACACAACTGTCAAATGAGGGACTGTCCATAGCAAAGTGGGACAATTGGTAACCCTGGTGACCATGCCCATGTCACTACTCCTATGTCGGTGCGGCGCGCTGACATGCTGCGGTACACCTTCTCTGGGTATGCCCACTGACAGTGCATTGCGCGACGAACACGGTATTACGCATATCCTTTGTTCCTTGGACGGGTACACTTAGGGCTTCGTGGGTTGTGTTTGTTTCTCCGTTTTGTTGGGATGGGTACTATGTTGCATACTCTGCGTGCGTTTCATTCTGCACGGGCCCTGGCTGGTGCCATTACTATTATGGGCGGCCTGTGGAAATCAGCACTTTAGGTTGCTCATCGCCTGCCGGCTTAGCCACGCCTCCGGACGCATCCTACTTGGGCTCGCTCACGTAACCTACGCACGTGTCTGTGGTTGCGGCGCGCACTCATTACTATGCATATGGCGCTACTACGCCGACTATCCACTGCACCGCCGGCGCAGGCCTTACACCGGCCTTGCGCCGAGCTTCATGAATCCCGGGGATAAAAATAAAAAAATAAAAACACATTATTTACATATTTACAAAATGTACATATTTACAGGTGCATACACATATTTCTATTTTTCTTACTAGTTATCATTTTTGTTATATCTTCATTATTATTCCTCCATAAATGATTGCCAGTCTTTCTTCTACAACCATAATTGAAGTTTTACAATATATCTACCAAAATACATTTTACATTAAACAAAATTGCATTCAGTCTTTTATTTCAAGTAGCTCATATTACATAAAATATATTCTTCATCTACCCTTCTCCCTTTTCTTCTTTTTCATATTAATAGCCACATGTAACCATATTCAAATCTTTATTGTTTATGTCTTTAATATTCTCAAAAAAAGTTTTCATCACATAATTTTTTCCAGAGTTTCACTACTGTTTTTCATTTCAAAAGATAAACTCTGTTGTCTCTTCCTCGCAACAAAATGAACACACTGTTTTAATTTTCTTTTTATATGACATATTCCCCTTTAAAGGTAACTTATTTACCACCATTCTACAAAGGAAATCCTGACACTCTATTATTTTGGTACACTACTTTTGTCCTGACTTTAATGGCTTTAATAATTTTTTTCTGGTAAATGTTTGCATGGATTTATATAATAATATTGTTTCATCACATTATTATACCACATCCCTCTGTCATTCTCTGCATCGTCCATTTTTATTTTCTATATTAGTAATTTTTCTTGAGAATTTTTAATTTCTTCATTTACATATTATTTTTCTCTTTTCTTATTCTAATCATATCAAAGAACTATTTGTACTTATAATTAAACATTCTCACTATTAATTTCTTATTCTCTTCCTTTACCCACTTTAATACTTTATACAAGTTTAAAGAAGCAGAATAAACAACTGGATTTAGTAGCTCCAATCCCACTTCATCTTTATTTACATACAGTACATTTCTTTGCACTGGGTTTAATCATGAACCCCATATGAAAGAAAACACCAATTGCACAATTTCCTTTTTCTATTTTTGAGAGATCATACAAATGTTTGGTATTTTCTACATTAATGCAGAATTCACCAGATAAAACTTTTTCCTGAATGCTAATCTATACATCCTCCACAGAAAAGACATATTTTTTTAATTTATGTTAAAAAACCCTCCCATTGCATCACAACTACATATTTTTTCCCAAATTCTGTCCCAAAGAAAGATACTTTATTCATTGAGAAATACACACCCCCAAGTTTTACCACATCACCCAAACCCTTACTTTTATCTTTACTTTTATCTTTATTCAAGGTCATTCCCATTTCATTTAAATATCCATTTAGGCAAACCAACCATATTTTGTTATTTACAATTACAATTGTATTGTTTGTATATGTCAAAACTACTGGAATCACCACCTCCTTTTGCATCACATATCTAACATCTTTCATTGTATAAGCTATTTCATTCCCTATCACATTCATTAACAGTGCAAACAATATTCCACCCTTGGGACATCCTTACCTTATACCACACTTAAAGGCATATTTCTTTATTCAGTCAGCTATTCACTAATACTCTCACTCCATTATTTCACTGTGCTGGCTCTCCTAATTCTATTGTCTATTCCATAACATCCCACAAAGCATCATGCCCTACTAATCAAATGCCTTGATAATATCACCTACCATAAGTTTCACATCCTCCCCTTTACTTATAATATCATCCACAATTTCTCTCACAGCCATTAACAATTCTTGACATCCCTTCCCTTTTATACTATATATATTTTCTTCCAAAATATCTCTCATCTATCCTTCCATTCTCCTCAGTATTATTGTCATAAAAATGTATAAACTGTGTTACTTAGTGCGATGGTCTCCATTTTTTATTTCATTCTTCTCATCTTTCTTCCATATAAATTGTACTATCCCACTATATAACTCTTCATAAACAAAACATTCTTTTAATTCATTCATTCAGTACATTTACAAAATAATCTTTGCCAATCCATTAATTTCTTACACATTCCATACTCTATACCATCTGGGCCAGATACTTAATCAACAGTTATTCATCCAATTCACTAATAATAATTTATTTTTCAGAATTTTCCTTAATTCATTCTGGACTTTTTTATACTTTCCACTCTCTCTTATATTCCATTTTTTTACTCTTATATACAGTTCCTACATGTTATACTACATTACTCATAATTTGCTTTTGTGTTCTTTTTATTTCTCCTTTTACATTTTTTTCATTTCTCTTATTATCATCCTTTGCCATTTCACCCTAATATGTACATGCCTCCTCCCTTCTCCATTGCAAATATGTTTCCACCTAAACAGTAATGCCTTAATTTTTACTTTGATTTTTGTTACAGGTGTCTTTTTCCATATCATAATACACTCTTGAATTATACTTTACATTCTCTAATATATTTCTATATATTTTCCCATATTTCACTTTTTTTCCCTTTCTTACATCATCCAGCCAGTGGGAAAAAAAAAACACGTTATACCTCTTTTTAAAATTCAATCCACCATTAGACCTGTTTTTACAGAAGTCCTTCACTTTTATATGATCCTTCTATAACTGCAATACATTCCACTGTCCAATTTCATCCCACAGTCTCTCATTTATTCTTTTTATTCCCTTTCTTGTTTGAATATACTCTTTCTTCTATCACCTCCATCCATATTGCTAAACAGTCTGAAAAAAAACAGTCACAGCTATATCAGCATCTGCTACCCCAAACATTCCAATAATACACAATAATCAATTTTAGATCCAAGTTCCCCCTTCTGTAAATCCACTGACTTTTGTACTATACAGTTAACAACAGGTTATCACTTCCTCTGTATTTTTTACATCTTTCCCTTTCTGTTTACATTTTCCCCTTAAATCACAATTAAAGTCCCCTGCAATTATAATTTTCATGTTAACCACAATGCAGTGTAATATTTGATTAAACAGATTTTCTCCTTCTTTGCTGGTTATATATGTATATAATGCTACAATTTTATAAACATGCTCTTCCCACCTCACATCACAACAGTTAACCTTCCCATCTTCACCAATGTTGCATCTACTGTATTCATTTCTTATACAACACAGCCACTTCAGAACAACTTTCACTTCATAACATACCTCTCAGTTGTCCAGATTTTCACAGAATGTCCAGATTTTTGCCTCAAAATCTTGGTCTGTTCCTCATAACATTTTTGGTTTTCTGGCAAATCACTGGGATTATCTGTGGAATGAAATTAGTAGATAATGTCATGCATCTGAGTTTCAGACTTCATATCCTTTAGAAAAATCTATTTTAATGCATACCCTGTTATTCTAGCAACTTTCTAAGTTTATAAGAGCAATATTTAAAATATGTCCTTATTTTTGGGCCTTTGTACACTCATTATGTCAACCTTTGTGCAGATTACATGGGCTAAGAGTTTGAGAGGTATGCGTCCTAAGTTCCATAACATATTTCCACTTGACAATTTTTCTGTTGGCAGTCTATCTTCACTTGTCAGGAATCTTACATCCTCCATCAGAATAACATCTACATCACATTTAGCATACCTTTCCTGTATCCCTTACCTTTTTACAAGTGCTAATAATACTGTTCACATTTACTGAAAGCACTCTAAATTTGTTGTTTTTCCTTCTTTATATGTTTACTGGAAATATTTTAAAATTTTCTTTTTCATATTTTTACTTTTTTCCCCAATTAATACTTTTCATTGGTTTATGTTCATATAATCCTTGATCTTCAAAATCAGATTTTCACTGGCAACCCCCTCCCCCCAATAAAAAATATTAGTATTAATTAGTTCTCCCATGCCCTATTCCTGCCTGCACTCTCTCATAATTTTCCCCTCCATATATGTTTCTACAGTTTCTTCTTCTTTTATTTCTCCCTCTCCCCAACTTCTTCTTGTTCTTTTTCATATATCCTGTCTTGCCTTTTCTCTTCTTTTTCATTATTTACTGTTAGCTAACAATCCATACAAAAGTGTCCCTTTTTTTTACATAACCTGCATTCAGGCACACATCTTCTTGCTGTATGTTTTTCTCCCTGCATTGATTACAATGTACCTTATTACACTCATTAATTAAATGAGAATAGACCACAGGAAAAAAATCATGATTTAGGCTGGCCAGCATATCTTAACATCCCTCTATGACTAGCCACAAATATAACACGTGACAAGTGTTTCATCATGTTTTTTCACAGCTTCCAACCTCCACCCTCCTTTGCATAAGTTTATCTCATCTCTAACTTTTGAAGTATCACAGCAATTTCACACAGGCACTGCATTCATTTTTTAACATCATCTTCTCCCAGTTCATCAGTTCTAAACTGCAAAGTAACATTTTTTGACATTAAAGTTCCTACCAGAAAACAAATAATTGCTCCATGGATAAATGTCCTTCTTTTTGTTACACAGTAGCAGTAACCAGTAATTGTATCATCAGTCTATCAGTTTCAAATGTTGTCACAAAAGGTGTTTGTCCCAGTATGTATAAAAGACTGAATTTCTTGAGCTTTAAAACCCAAAACAGTTATCAAATTGTCCCAAACATATCTGTTTATTACAGTGTCATTTTTTGTTCTTATTCTCACAGCTGATCTCTTTTTTTTAAATCAGTTTGTTTTACTTACAGTTTGTTGCTGCTGTCACTTTTCGCCTGCTGTCAATGCTGCATAAGTTTTACTTACTGCATTATCTGCTGCCACAAAACCAGACACCTCCTCAGTTTGTTGCTGCTTTCCTGCTTTACATTCTGTTACTGCTGCATAAGTTTTAACCATTGCATTTTCTGTTTCTACATCACCCGGTACCTTTTTCACATTACCATCCCCAGCACTTCCAAACAAAGTTATCTGCCATCTCATAAGTGTCAGCCGGATCATCCTGCTTGATTATTTTAACAGAACATCATCTGGAAGCCCTCTTGATGCCTGTTCTGTTATCTACAACACTTCAACGCTGCCCCCCCCCCCTCCCAGACATGATATTGTGCACCAGTATTGTGTCTCCTGTGTCTTCTTGTTACAAGTGAGAAGAGCTCTGGCTGCATCATATTCCATCCTCTCTAGCTTATGGATCTTTCTAGTGTCTTCTTTTTCTTGGATTCCTTACAGCAGCTTGGTGTCCATTCCTTTTATGGCCTCCAGAAATGTACACACTATTGAAGATATGGTCTCACAAGGGTCCTGTAGAGTGGAAGCCTTATCAGCTTTCCTTCTGGATTCTGTCTTTCTGAGGATACACCTCAACACTCTATCACCATCCTCTCACTCTTCTCCCTGCCCCTGAATAATGCCTTTTATGATAATATTGATAATCCTTACATGTGGTGAATAGTCATCACTGAAAGCAACCTGCTTTTAAGACTTTTAAAGCATGAAAGACTGTCTACTTATATCATTATGAAAAAAAAAAAAACACTGCCGCAGTTATCACAGTTACTGATGGTCACTGACTTAAATAACTATGTTAATTGATAGCAGTAGGGCTACCAGAGTAAATGAAGTGGTATTGCTTTATCCAGCAACTCCATGTGCTAATGCTATGTACCTTTTAGAAGTTTGCCCTATTTGTTTAAACCTCATCCTGCTGCCACAAGAAAAATAAATTCTTGCTGTTATCTAGTGCCAAATCTGTGACACAGAGGGATAAAGCCCTGATTATATCACAGTGTAAACAAGTTTGATTAGTTACTTGGGTACCTGTAGGAGGTGGCTAGGAAGAATGAGAGTGACTGGCCATTGCCAGATCACCAATCTTTGAGGGCTGGGAAGTAACTTTGTTCACCAAAAAGGGTGGCACTTAGTGGGAGGTCTAGGTGTTACCTAACCATCTGAGTCTTCTCAGCCATGGTGCTTAGCACCAGTTAGTTTGTAGAGGTGTGCATTCCACTTAGGAGACTGCATTACTATGTCATTAGAGCCACTAAGTGGAATAAGGCTGCTGCCAGTGGGGAGATGGTAGGCCCCCTCCCTCTGACCAGCATTATTGGGTAATAGAGGGTCAATAAGGATTCCCAGATGGGAATACATGGGCTGTAGGGCTCTTGCACAGTTTGGGAATGCCTGGCTCTTGTAACCCTGGAATAAATGGGTTGGTTGTCTGACAGTAGTGATGTCATCAGTCAAGGTCCAGGAAGAACAAAATAAAAGTCTTTCTGTCATCTAATCAAACAGCTGCCTAAGCCTCCAGTAATGAGCCTTCAACTCTCAGTGTTCCCACTGACCAATTCTCAAGTGAAGTCCATTGGACTAGAATTTGCAGCTGATCTTATTGAGCCTCAACATCCCATCTGTCAAAAGCTATTTTAAGCAACATATACTGAATCTTCAAGGACTAAGTCCACAAAACATTTTGTACATAATCCTACCTTGTTTTTTGTTTGTTTGTTTCTCTGCTGGTGTGCTGTGATGGACTCTAACTGTTTGATTACCTGCTTCCCTTGAAGGAGTTTAAAACTGAAAGTAAAAACTAAGAGTCCCCCAAGTCCTCAATCCTCCAACATTCCCCCAGTTACTCCCTTTGCTATTCAGAAACACAATGACACACATCAGCTTGCTCAGATGTATGGTTAAAATGTAATGCGTGCCAACTACTGATCACACATTTGCTTACAGTTGCATAGAGTCACTTCCATATCCTTCAACATCTGAATTGCTAGATTGGATTCAAATATCTTTCAGCCCATATCTCAGACAGCATTCCTGTCTCTGAACTAGATCCTGCACTTCACCTTGTTCTTACCTAGTGACTCTCCTGCCAAGAGTCACTTCAAATAGTATACCTTAAATTTGCAGAGAATATGTCCATGAGAATTATCCTTCTCATCCCTGCATGGAATTTTCCATCTCTGTATATGGGATCTGATGAAACTTCCTTTGTTCAAACTAGTTTTAACCAAAGACCACATAGAGGAGAGCCAGGGTTTCATGCCATTTTTTAGGTTTTCTACATCTTCTAGTTGCTACCTCCTTAATATATTAGACTAAGAACATTCATATTTAATGGAAAAAAGTATCAGCAGATAATGGAGAATAGATTGGTGTGGCTGGTTTAGCCATAAACTCTGTGGCAATGTGGATGACTAACTGGAAAGTAATGGTGTTTTCACTGAAAATAAATCAGGTTCAAGATGAAATGTATTTAGGTCTTTTATACAAAAAACCTGTAACACAAAGAATTTTAAATAACACATACTGAAGCACAAATAACTCCAAGCTATGTCAAACCCAGAGCTGTTGGACATGCTACACCTAAAGAAATCCCAATCCCTCCGAGCTACACACTCTAGGGACCTAAACTTTTTCACCACAATAAACAGGACACGCTGGAGGGATAGATTCCTGTCCCAGAGACTTCCTAGACTCTAGAACAAGCTATCCATCTCTGTCAAGCAAAGTTCTTCATTAGCACTCTTCAAGAAAAATCTTGATGAGTAGATGGGAAATAGGAAATACACCCCGGGGATCACTTCTGTGTCTCTGCAGGACAGTGGCATAGGAAAATAACTTTTTTGGGTGGCGTAAGCTATGGAACCTTGCTGGCTAGGCTTACGTAGGCCCTTGGGTCAATAGCCTAGTACCTACCTATGAACCTATAAACCTATGAAATAAATTATTAATATCAGAGAGACCATTTATGTTCATCCCACACTAGCAAATCAATTTAGGAAACATGTTTATATTGATGGACAAAAATGATAGTGAAAGATTTAGTTAGGAGAAAGACAACAAACAGTGTTTTACTGGTTTTCCATTTAATTTGTATTGTCCCAGTCCCCTTCAATAAATACACCACACCAAATGACCTTTGATGACCTTTAGTAAAACTTCCATAAACATAACTTAATTGAACAATATTTTAATTTATTGATCACAGCATGAACATCCATCTAACTATTTAGTAGGGCAGCATAACCCTACTCACCCTAACCAAATAAGCAGTGTCCTCACCTCCACTCACTTATTTTACTTATGAAGCAGTGTCCTCACCTCCACTCACTTACTTACATCCATATCACCATTTACTAGGGTAGAGTAACCCCGCTCACCCTAACCAGATAAGCAGCATCCTCACTCACATACTTATCAAGCAGCGTCCCATCATTCAATTTCATTCCCCAACTCATTGAATTAAATATCCAATGCCAGAGAGGGAACAGAAGAGGGACAAGCCTGCCCCTCTTCTCCACCAACCAGCCTGGCACAGGCTGTTCCCCCTCATTCACTCCAAAACCTTCACAAAAGCCTCCAAACAAACTTAAGTGTACACTAAAAAGGTCCAAACAAAAAAAATAAGGTGTGCTCCATCTTCTGTGACCCAAAATGGAGATCCTCCCTTATTCCAGTTACCAACTATGGCATCAACATTGTGGCCAGATCATTGTCTGCCAAATGTACTACCAGGATGCTAAGGATCTCATTGCCACCAGAAAAAGTGCAAGCCCAATTGTGGGCCATCCCCGTTACCTTTTGCTGCTCAATGGATACAAGCATGACCAAAATTAAATTTCCCCTCCTAGAAAATGTTCTCTAGCTAGTCACCATACCCATTACCTAAATATAGAACAAAAAAGCACTTGATACCCAACCAACCACCATCTTAATGACTTCAATCAATATACCTTCCCTCACTAAAGCCAATACCCTACCAATGCAGAAAGAATTAATGGACACCCTCTCTCCAGGAACACCAACACACCGAAAAACTCTCCTCATCGTATACCCAAATAGATTACATGTCATCACCTTGCTCCATGGAGAACAAAATGCAAGTCCAGAGGACTCCCAACATGAGGACCACAGCCACCTCTAAGCCAGACACCTTGGACCCAACCACTCATTCCTGTCCTATCCCAATACTAGCTGCCTGCCATGTAAAGCTGATCCATTTTAAATCTACCCAAGCAAATATGCACGGAAGAAGAAAATTGAAAATCCCACCGAACTAAAACCAAAAGAACTCTGACACCCTAAAAAAAGTCATTATGCATCCATAAGGTGAACGTCACACCAAGAATAGTCCAATGAATCTTGTTTACCAATGCAAATCCCCACAGCAATACCTTCCAGCCTGTGCTGTCAATAACCATAGTTTGGCAGTATTCACACTATCAACCCTATCCCAATCCTTCAATATACTACAACAGTCCAAAAATTTTGTAAAATCATGTACTCTGCTACCTGCGCAAATATACTAATCACAGCTAAATCCACCTTGACTGACTGAAATACCTTACCTTGTTTCCAAGCCTGAACTCAATATTTCAACAATCTTCCCACCAAACTCCTTCCTCCTCAGTCAGGCACAACCCCCAATTTAACTAAAATCTTGCAATGCCCTACCATAACCTTCCTATTAACAGATGCCCAGGATTCCTGCCCTAAACATCTGATCATTACAAGGCAACCTGACAAACACCAGGGACCCATACCCCTGCCCTACTGTTCAAATGAAAATTAACCCATTTTCCTTGCAACTTCTCCTGCTAGACCTTTGACGCCAGCCAAACCAAAACTAACTCCAAACAGTAAACCCTCCTGCCAACGACCTTCCATTCTGCTGGCTAGTGAGTCAAAAACCATTCCCCCTCCAATATGCCCCATAACAATACTTCCTGCTGCATCTGTAAACAATTGCAAATCCCCATAAACAATCTAATCCACCTACCAAAACTTCATGCCATTAAACTACTCCAAAAAACTACTATAATGCCAAATCAACAAACACCAACTTATTAAACCTCACCCAATGATGTTTGTTTATTCAGCTAAGGACCACAAACCCACAAAATGACTCAGGTGAACTGCCCAACATGCAAAACCCACAAAACACCCCAGATGAACTGCCTAACATGCAAAATTCAATAACCCAAAGAGCTCCATCGCATCCTTAATCCACCCTTGTCCTTGGATTTCACCCATCAAATCTTTTTCTTTCCAATGTGTTACCTTTACATCTGGAAACAAAACAAACCATGGCCTAAATCCACTAGCAATCCTAGAAAAATAATGCCTTGCTTGGGCCTTCAAACTACTGCCTAGTCCAAAGAACCCAGTTCCTCACACATCACCAAAACACACACATACCTTGCGATGCTCTGTCAAACCCTTCACCTACTCCGAAAAAGTCATCCAGCTAAGGTACCTCCTGACTACTGCCCACTGCTGCCAAATCCAATGAAACATGCTAAACTCAAAGTAGCCCAGGCAACCGAGCAACCCATCAGCATAGCCTTGCCAAAGTAAAACTGATACCCAGCTGTCATGCCCACGAAGTCCAACCCAACTTCATGCTGTTGCGACTCCAACCCACCTGTGGACAACCCCAACTCCCCATAAACAAGCCCCAAACCTGCTTCACCCTGCCCGTGATGTAACTCATTCTCACCTGTCCCCACCCTACTCACAAACTGCACTCACTCTGACATGCCTAAATGAGCACCTAATAACTTTACCTGCAACCTTATCTTGCACCAGTCCAGTGGCCAAAACATCCACCAGAGACAGCATTCATCACACTTCAAGTCCACTTCCTTCAGGTCATTCACTGATACAAACTCCACACTTCCCTAACTGCAAAAGAAAAGAAAACTGTAAATCATCTGTACCCACATAAAACGAAAACTGCCTAATGCCAGCATTATGCACTGCATGTCAAATACAGCACTATATGGACCAAGTTAACGTATTTCATAGAAACAGTCTTGGGAGCATTTCTGCAAGCAAGCACTACAATTAAAAGTTTAAATTAAACTATATATTTATCCATTAATGAGTACACCCTTGGCAGCTTCTCCCATGTGCTGCTTTGTTCTACAAGCAGCTCCAACTGTAACATGTAGACAGCAAGGAAACTTAAGATGTTTAAAACAAAAGAATAAAATACATCCCTAACATAACCATGCCTCTCATGTGTACCTCCATTGAGGAATGTTCTTCATTTGAGGTCTTAAAAAAAGTTCTTTGAAGTTCCACACAGAAAGAGTCTGTCACACACACAAGCATCCTCCAAAAGGGATTTAACTGATATTGATGGTAAATATAACTTAATCATGCTCTATCATTAAAAGGCCTATCCTAGACATAAAATATCACATTTTAACCATCCTATGAGCTTCCTAGTTAAAGTTGGTAGTAAGTCATAATTAAGTGTTCCACATTTTTCCCATTCATTCCACATTATGAGAGGCAGTGTTCCTCACTGGAGAAGGAAGCCCTTCACCTATTCCACATGCACGTAGTAGCAGCATTCACCACCATGGGAAAGCCACCATCTTCCCTCCCTGCTCTTTCTCACAAGATACAAGCTCACGCAGACCCCTCTTTTACTGCAGATCATTTACTTACCACTTCAGCTGGTTGAAAAGGCACCATACTTAGCATTATCTGCACCACACTTTAATAACATTACCAAACTTGCAACAGGCTGCAGATGGGAAGCCATCTGTGAAAAGAAAGAAAACATTAGAACTCTGCACACACAGAATAAAATTGCTCTCATAAACTTCGAAAGAAAAATTGCACAAGACACTAAAGATAATCACAAGGCCTTCTTTAGTTATGCCAGAAACCTGGGAGGCAACTCCCAGATATGCTCTGAGTTAGTGCAAAATGACAAAAAATACACTGAACCCACAGACATTGCCAACATCCTGGCAGAAAGGTTCAGTGCAAACTCCCCCCCCTTCCCCCCCAAAAGAGCAAATGTCTATCCCAATAGAGTGTAGCCTTCCTGAAATCACAGATGCACAGATGAGAGCTGCCCTCTCCAAAGCAAAAACACAGCATCAATGGGACCAGATGGTGTCCCGGGCTGCATCTTACACGAGCTCCAAGAAGAACTAAACCCTTATATAAAGTCACTGTTCAATCTCAGCCTTACTACAGGATAGGTACCCAAGGAATGGCATACAGCAACAGTGGTCCCACTCCACAAAGGTGGTGCCACAACAGATCCCGGAAACTATCGCCCTATAAGCCTGACTAGCCTGGTCTGCAAAGCTATGGAGCGTATCATCATGGAAATCATAAACAAAGACATTGGGAACCTCCAGACACTGGATCCTACCCAATTCGGCTTTGTTAAGGGCAGATCTTGCCTCTTGAACCTGGTCAACTTCTTTGAAACAGTTACCAAAGCCATAGATGAAGGGAAGGTAGTCCACACAGCCTACCTGGACCTCGCAAAAGCCTTCGAGACAATACCCCACTCGGGCATCATAAATAAGCTCACCAGCTTAAATATCAACCCCTATGTCACAAGATGGGTTGAAAACTGGCTCAGGGATAGAACCCACATGGTCAGAATAGCAGGTGCCATGTCAGACTTTAAACCAGTTACAAGTGGCATCCCACAAGGCTCAGTCCTGGGGCCTCTCTTGTTCGGTATATATTTCTCCGAGGTACAGGCTAACATGGGTGGACTATGGCTGACCAAGTTCACAGATGACTGCAAACTGGGTGCCGTAATCGACTCTCCGGCTGACACAAGCATCCTCCAAAAGGGTCTCACAGAGACGGATAACTGGTTCCAGAGCCATGGCCTAAAGCTAAATGCCAAAAAGTGCATAGTCATCCCCTTTGAGAAAAACAAAGTGCCCACAAATTACCACATAGGTGGTAATCCATTAAGTACGGAAGAAGTAATTAGGGACTTGGGGACCCCAGTAGATAGCAATCTAGCAATCTCTCCTTTGACAATCACGTTGCCAAAGTGGTTAGAAAGACCTTCTATATAGCCCACCTTATCATGAAAGGGTTCACATCTAGATCAAGAGAGGTCATTGTGCCCCTCTACTCATCACTTATCAGGCTCATAATTGAATACAATGCCCTATTTGGGATGTACCTTACCCGACAGCTGCAGCAACTGGAAAGACCCTAAAAGTACCTCACCAAGAGGATCAAGGGGCTCAAACAGATGCCCTATGGAGTTCGGCTAAAGAAACTCCAGCTCTACTCAGTTGCGTACTGCCTACTCAGAGGCGATCTGTGTCTGACGTATAAAGCCATGTCCAATCCAGAATTAATGGACATGCTTCACCTCAGGAAATCCAAATCCCTTAGAGCTACATGCTCCAGGGACTTGAACCTCAGCACAGAAATAAATAGGGCATGCTGGAGGGACAGATTCATATCCCAGAGGCTCCCCTCACTCTGGAACAAAATCCCAATCCATGTTAGGCAGAGCCCCTCACTGACCCTCTTCAAGAGAAATCTTGACGAGTGGATGGGAGATCGTAAGTTTACCCCTGGCATCTCTTCTGTGTCCCTGCTTGACAGAGGTACAATAAACTAACCTTAAAAGGGCTACCTTCTGTGACCTACTATACAGAGGCACAGTCAACTAATCTAAAAGGGTGGCGAAAGCCAAACACACTCTGGCTAGGCTTATAAATGACCTAGGGCAGATAGCCTAGTATCAACCTATGAACCTATAAGGTTACTAGCCTAACAGGTCTTGTGTTACCCTGCATTTTGTTCATAAAGTCTAAACTTTAAAGCCTGTTACCATTTATGGAATTCACTCCCAACTGATTTGCCACCAGATCTAGGCATACTGCAAAAACCAGACAGTTGAAAGGTATAGTAGAATGTCAGCGCACCAGGATTAATCCACCGCTCTCCGCCCATACCTTGAGAACTCATACCAAATATGTAAAGCCTTCCCACATTAGGTGATTAGGTAATTCAGCTCACATTTCTCTTTCTTTTTTTTTTTTTTTTTTTTTGTTTGGTTGCATACCTATAGCGCATGTGAAAAGTCAGTGGTGACAACCCTTGGAGGCCTCTCTCCCTAGTCACTCTTCTCTCTGGATGGTCCACCTCTTTTGTAAAACACTCAAAACACTGCTGCTAAGCAGAATTTACTCCCTCATGCTTCTGCAACTACCAGCCAGTAACCACGGGAAAACTACTCAAGGTTCACTACCACCAACAGCCGAACAAGGAGAGAAACCCATAGCCCTCAACCGCTCAGCTCAAAACCTGGACAAAGCCTGACCAAATAGGGGACAAAGTCCTTTAAAATTGAAGACCTTTACTTTCAAGGATCATAGCAATAAAGAGGAAAAGCCTTTTAACAAATGGTTAACAGCAAAGAGGTTAAAAATAAGAGCTCTCCCATGGAAAATGATTTTAGCAACCTTACCAGCATCCTTTTTAGTCAGATTTCCTCTTCTACCATATTATTGTATTCAATCACCAATCCGAAAGAGCACATGGCAGTGAAAAATGCTCATTTTTTTCATAAACCTGTTATTACTGCTCTTACCCAAGGCATCTTTATGCAGAAATATGAGCTGGAGTTACATGGCTTTTGCTTTCAAAATAAGCGCATCTGCTTATAATATTAAATGTTTGTTCTTGCATGCCAAGGCACTAGGCAATTGCCTAGCCACATTTCACTTATACAAATTCTGGAAAGGTATATCTGGGGAATATATTTGAAATGCACTACCTCAGTACTCTCCAAACCCAATGTGATCCAATTTGTTCTCTCTCCTCCCATAATTAACAGTGGGTCAAAGGCCTGAAAGAGGGACACTTTTAAATATTGGTCTTGCAAACTTAGAAAGTTGATTGAATAACAAGTTTTGCCTTACCATAAATTTACTGAAGAGTATGAAGTCTGAAACTTACATGTCTGTCATTATCTTCTAATGTCAGTTTCTAATGATTTGCCAATAATTTGCCAGAAAACCACAATGGTATGAAAAAGAGACCCAAAACCTGAGGCAAAATCTGGACATTCTGCAAAAATCTGAGCAGTTGAGCGGTATGCAGCAACCCTATGGTTGTTCTGGATCACAACAAATCATATTGTAAGTCAGACCCCAGCACTACCCTGCCCCCAGAGTCGTTACCACCGCACCATGCATGCGCAATAAATAACTTTTACTCGGATTGCCCCATAGCCTGTGAAAACACTCTACCAAGGATGGGCTCAGCTAACAGTCACAGACCACTTCAGCACAGAAAACCAGCTCCCATGGTCAACAATCCATCCTACCAACCCATGTATCCATGCAGTCCAAATTCAAATCCTTGTTACAGAACAGTTACAAGTGATAACTATCCCTAGATGTAGTTCCTTGACCAACCCACAAAGCTAGCATTCCCAAACTTATCAACAGTTTTCACTCAATGCAAAATCACGTACCAAAGATAACTGTCCCCACACATAGTTTCATGACCAACCCACAAAGCTAGCATTCTCAAACTTATTGACAGTTCCCACTCAGCATAGAAGCATGTACCAAAATAATGGAAAAGAAAAAAAAAAATAAACATTCCACACAGAATTACCTTGTGTCAAGAATGGTCCACGCCCTCCAAGCATGCACTCTGCAAATGCAACACACTCAAATCTGGCAGTTTACTTTTAAAAGAAGACCTAATCATACCATGAGGACAGCTTAAACAATTATTTATAAACAAATGCAATGAGCTGTTCCCTTGTGCAAAAGGAAAATATATTATTTTAGAAGATCCATATTAAAACTGCACCCACATACGCTGTCTCCTGGCTTCTATAGATATGCACAGCTCCCCTGCCTAAATAGCCTCAACAACCCCGCCCCACTACTGACATCTTTATGTTAACAGCTGACATAGAACACAGATGGAATAAAACACCACACCATTGCAGTAGCAAAGCACACAGGACCAGGCTAGGAAAAGAACCTGTCACTACTTTGGCATTTCCTTACTTGCTTCCCTCTCTCTCTCTCTCTTTTATATATTATACTATATTATTATTATTATTATTATGATTATGATTATTATTATTATTATTACTTCAATACAGACCTCACAGTACCAAATCACCCACTCCTCCACCCGAAATACTCACTAGCTCCCCCCACACTCTAATCCTCAACAAGTAAGCTAGGAGAGGGAGGGAGAGAAAAAAAACTTTGCTAACAAACAGCACCCAACTCTTCAACACACACAATTATTAATCCCAGGCCTACCTGATCCCTGGAGTACCTTCAGGTCATCTTGGACATAAGCCTGCACTATAGCAACTTCACGACAAAATCTGTTCCCTTACCAAGTTACACTCCCACAAAACCAGTCAAGCCCCTCCTTGCACTTACTTCATTTCCTTCCAAAACTCCTATCTTCATAATTTAAGCCTTCCATCCCCACCACCCTAACTTTCCACTATCATCTTAAATCCCATAGCTATACCTACCTGACCCTTCCCTAAAGATATCCGTGGAAAAATTGGTTTGTTCCCAAACCTCATTTATTGCAGTCAAAATATAAAATGTGAAATTAATATGGAGGATGACAAATCTTTGCCATTATCTTCCCAAAATAGAAGGGGGTGAGTAGACATCCTACAATGGAACATATATATAAGGACAAGGATAAAAGATGGACCAGAAGATGGTAGAAAAAGAGTTACATGCAGTCAAAGAGGACAAGTCACAGAGTCCAGATACAATACCTCCTGGGATCTTTAAGAAACTGACCAATGTATGACAATGAAGCAAAACTGATGAAACAGATCTTTGTCAGCTGGAAAACCATGGCATTATTCCACAACTTGGTGTCAGAATTAGCTTGCCGAGCAGTCAGAAAATGAGGCTGTCCTCTACAACGGGAAAGACTTTGCAAAAAATACAGATTTTTTGTTAGTGGGAGTGATTTTGAGCAAATATATTCATTCATCCAGACTCCTGTCAGACAGCTAAGCTTTATGAACAGCAATAATTTCACGTTTACTTTAGCACTACATTAGCTCAAAAGCTACTTTTATGGATCAAGACACATATTCCACAATCACTATCAACAGAGTAGCTGTCCCAAGTGTTCATCATAAGGCTATCACTGTTCAATACATTTATTAACAATATGCCTAACATCATCGATAATAGACTCATCATTCAGTAGGCAGATGCCACCACTTGTGTCTTTCAGCTGGCATATCTCATAAACTACAAAAACAAACTCAACTGTTTCTCTTCTAAAACAGAAGAATTCCCATAGTACTCAATGCAAAAAATAAATAAATAAAAACAAAACAAAAAAAAAATAATAGTCTTCATTCCATACAGTAATACCAAATCCACTCTAACCATCTGAATCACCAGCAAAAACAAAACTATCACAGAGCAACTATAACAAACAAAAGTTATGAACAACAAACTAAAATTTGACCACTACATACACTATGTAATAGCAACAATTAAATAAATCTGAACATACTATACAGACTCAAACTTAAACTGGCTCTATATCATTTTGACGAAAACACAAAGCATTGAATAAGTATTTAAGGAACTCAATAAATTGAAAGCTAAATTCAGTGAATGATCACTTCTGTGAACTTTTCCCCAGGAAATTAACTAGTGGACCAACCTAGTGATCGCCACAAGAACCACATAATTTAAAACCCACAAAAGGGGCTGTGCCCCCCACACCCCCCTAACTAAATATGCTAACTCCAAGATCTCAGATTGGGAAAAGGGCAATGATGACCAACTAGTTAGTTTCTTTGGGAAAAATTCACAAAAGTAATCATTTGCTGAATGTAGTTTGATTTATTGAGTTCAATAAATAGGGATTCGATGGTTTATGTTTTCGACAAAATGAAGTGTACCTGGTTCTACTATGAAACACTGACCTCCAGAAAGCTCACCATCTAAAATGCTAAAAAATAATGACCAAAACATAAAAGAATGAAAAAATTAACTTTAAGAAATTTTTTTTTTTGCAGGGACCCCCCTGCATCTGTTGATTTGAGGGGAGGACAAGCCCTTCACACCTCTGAACTTACAGATACCAACTCCACAGTTAAAAAACTCAGCTTGAAAAAGGGAGAAACCTTCCAAGATAAGTGACTCACTGTAGCAGCACACCTAGAAATTGCTCCAGCAATGCTTTCCTATGGAAAACATAGATTGACTTATTGTTCTTTGACTCCCCCCCTTTAGACTATGGATGCTCAGGGAGTTTCATCTCAACTATCTGAAGAGAAGTTAGTCAAACCATACCTCACTCCAACTACTCCACTGCAAACAGCACAAACCTTATTATCACTATACCCCTTTACACGTCACCATACTTATCAACATTCAAAAAGGTATCCTTAACAAACTTGACAAATACTTCCAAAAAAAAATAGTTAAAAGCCACAAACTAACCAAACAAATCACTCCATTCCACTCGTCTCAGTACAATGATTACAACTCCACCATACCTTGACTCTACGTCAACTAAAAGCAACAAACAATATAATATAATATATATTTTTACTCTACTTATTTCTTCTAATTCTTCTTCTTTTCACTTTTTTGCTGCTCACTTTGTGTATTTATTTGTTTGGCAAAGTAATGACAACAGGTTTTGCTCCCTGTAAATCTGAAAGCTACGGTGTTTTGTCTATACTATTCAAATGAGTACAGTTTAAAATTGTTACATGAACCTCATACCTTGGTTGTTTTGTTTGACTTGTGTCAGTTATGTACTGCATCCTGTGTGTGACCCTTATATGTGAGTTATGACTGAAAACATCCCACCATGATCAGCACACCTCCATGTTTGTAAATAAATCAATATGTATAAATGTTTAAAATGACACCAGTGGTACTTCTAGCTGCTATGAAAATGTTAGACAGACTATGGGAAATCCCTAAGAAGTTGTTCTTAAGGGTCAGTGATTTTTCAACTGCCAAATGAATTGTCAATAAAACAGACACAGGCAACACAAATGCTGTTTTACTGGCATTTCTGAAAGATAATACCAAACAAGTTCCACTATAGTACACTGCAGTTTAAGAATTTCAATGTAGGCACATGTTATTTGGGGCAGACAACCAAGAATCTGGGTATGACAAGTAAGGAATGGTAGGAAACGGTAATTTCCAGTCAGTGGAATTAATTTATATATAACACATTGAAATAAATACCAGGAAAAGTGAGAGGTGTCTGTGGCAATGACAAACAAGGAAAGAGCCCCTAATAAGTTATATCACCTGATTTAGAGATCAGCAATAAATCTAAGAAAGCAGCAAAGAAAAAAAAGTGGTACCCTCAGTAGAGATATATGTAGTAGAAAATAGGAGTTCCTATCCTTTGTTTGTTAAACTTCATCAAGAATATCGTTTAATAAAGATGTTTCTTGCTTTAAAAAAAGAATATTGTGCACATTTCTAGACAGGTTATCTTTGTAAGAGTATAGAAAGAATAACCAGGGTTCTGAGCAAGCCAGCAAAAATAATGCATAGTCTGCTCCAGAAACCATGTAAAAAGGGATTAAAACAAGTTACTACACATAGTCTTGGAAAAAGAGTTGGGGAAATGTGTTAAATCCAGTATGGTAGTATATTTCAAGGAAAGGGATACGTGTAAACAAGAGTATATCATTTGGAAATACAAGGTGGACAGCACAGGAGGTATGCAAGGAATGTTTGTTTTGTTTTTCACAGAAAAGTGTGAAAACATCTTCCAAGCAAGAACTATGAGCAAAATAATGAATGATTTTGCATATTCAGAATGCACATATATGGCAAACTGTAACATGGTTCCCAACACATCTTTTAGACTACATGTTTGGCTGCTGGTTAAATACTGTTGTCAGGTTATCCAGCATGTTGAGAAAAATGCTGACAAGAAGAGAATAATGCACTGAACATATAAATGTTTCTATGAAAGCTGGCATTTGGTGCCATATGGGTCCAGAATTTTTTTCTTACAAGACAGACAGTTCATGTCATGCTAACAAAGAGTTGATTTTTTTCAACATTAAAAATCACTGTTATGATACTAATTACAATAAGAGTACTGTCAGGTATAACAAAATAGACATTTATGGGTCTGTTATGCTCACATTGTCAAAAAAGTAAATCAATAAAAAAATATATACATGCTTTAGTAGACTCACTATATCTTTATCACCAATTTCTAAGGTGCCTGAAAATTAGTCAGACTTCCTGTCCAATGATACCACTTCCTCTGCAACACTTGTAGAATAAAATTGTAACCCAGGTGACAACTAACTACTCAAAACAGTCTGCATCTGGAGTTTATTGCACAATCAGTTAGTAAATCTCATAGGTGGCAATTGCAAACAGCAGTGCTGTGTAAAATTAAATATAATTAAACATGCAGGCTATATTTTCTTGTAAGTAGTCAAGGCAATTCCATTTTAAGAAGGCATCATTTTATGAAATCCAGTTTTGTAATTTTTTTTGGATTATCTGTCTAATTTTTTAATAAAGAAACTCAATATCTATTCAAGTCTTATACTGCTAATTTATTAATTATTGTTACATAACCACAAATGAGTCAACTGTTCCTTCATTTCCGTTGCTTTTCAGCGCTTCATGTATTACCATGCTCTGCAATATACAGCATACAAACCACTACCGATTCATCTCTGGATGCGGATGCACCTGTATGACTTTTAACAAAACTGTTCATTTCAGTGTCAACCAGTTTCATTTTACCTACAGCACTTCTAATGTAATATAACTCAGGAAAATCATAGACTGAACCAGGGGTACCAGATGCATGTGCATGCATGGGTTTGTTATGTCGTGTGTGAAGAGGTTAAATTTCCCATGAAAATACCACCACTAGCACTATTAGGGTAACTGCAGCCTTGCTGTAAATGGCAGGTTATAAACAAATATGCTCTAGCATTAACATCCTGAACAGCACCACACCCACAAAAGTATAAGAGCAGTATTGTAAACTGAAAGTTTAAGATAGTGTCATGACCTAAGAAGTGGAGTGGTTGTGTTCTAATATAAAACCTCAAATGTAGACACACCTGAAGAACCACATCTGAAGACAGATGCAATATATTCTCTACTACAGAGAGTTGCTTAAGTGTTAAAGCCTCAGATATGTGTGCACTATAACTTGTAAAGACAAAAGGAAATGGCTTTCTCATATCAAACCTCAGGTATTCATAATACACAAAAAATGAATATATATCCAGAACTGGAAGCAAAAAAATAAACAAAAAGCAGTCAGCGAACACTGAGTGGTGGGATTGTTTGGTATAGCCACCAAAGTGAATACAGACTTTTCAGAGTATTGGGCAGCTGTATTTGCTGGTTGTTTTGATCAGGTTTATTCATGTTCACAGAAACTGGACAAGCATCTATTTTCATGTCAGAACTTGTAAATCATATGGACAATTGCAATTATGTTAAACCCCTGGAATATATCAAATATTGAATAGCCACTAATTATTGTAGATACTGTGCAGTGATAACAAACTTACCAGGGGAACTTAGAACACTTGAAATATTGTATAACTAGTCAAAACAAGATCCTTCAAGACTGTTATTTACTTTTTTGGGGTAGATGGTTATACAAATATATCCTTTATTCTTGTGAATTTGCCTGAATAGCTTAATTTCCTCATGTCACCTGTCAAATGAAATTAGAAGCCTGTCCTTCATTGGTCTTTATTATGTGATTAATACTGAGGCTGGCAGAGTGGAGTCTAACCTCAGTAATCCTCCATGTGCTGGCCTTCATAGGGAAGAGGCCTCCTGTTTTCTTCTAAGGGATATGTGGTATACATGGCATATGTGGTATGCAGTTCTATGCCCACATCCTGTGCAGTCTACTGCACAGTTGTCAATATGTCTGACTCTTGTCCATTCTCAATAACCCAAGTCATATTGACATTATATTCTGATACTCATCGACCACTGGAGGGATTGCTATATACCAGTTTCCTTGAGAATGACAGCCAACCATCCTGCTCCCCTCTTGCTTCCACCTAATGATCTGCGAACCCATACCCATTCCTGAATATGGGTCATAATCAGCATAAGCAAATACACAGTGTGACCATGACAGCAAACTCACCCATATAATCCAGGTGATGTAACCTATCTTTACCACTCAGGTGAAAGCAGTACTCAAGAATCAGGTGACATACCAGTTGCAAGGTCTTCAGTTAATGACAGCAGGTAAGTCAACACTATACTGTTAGGCAAAGGATGTGTGTAATGGTGTTTAATTCAAATTCAAATTTATTGTAAAATCAATAAAGACTAATTGCTGTTACAATATAAATGAAATTAAATATAATACAAAATTATTATAGACTGAAAAGTTAAATTAATAAAACATTAATATTAAGAACCAAGCTCAAATAAAAGATCAAAAAAGATATTTTAAAGGTAACCAATGTGAGGGACTCTCTCAGGCATTGGGAAAATATTTAAAAGGTGTGATGTTTAATGACAAAAAAGTGCACAGCAGAATATTCAAGGTTCACTGAAATAACCTCTAGCAACCTCAAAAGAAGAGGGACACAACATTTTAAGGGTTGCACAGGACCAAGAACTCTTTTACAAAGAGAGAGAGAGAGAGAGAGAGAGATAGAAGGAACCCATGAATTTTCAGCAAAATTAACCAACATAAGTACCTCAAAGGTAATGTGAGACTTTATTGGGCACTACAGTAATTTCCTCTGGTCTAGTATAATATGTTGGTATCTTAAGGTGTCAATACGCAGACAAGAAAGGAGATTTTGCGCCAGTTACAAACAGATAAGTTTGAAATGAAGAAACCCTAGGTAAATGAGATTACAATAGTCAAAACAAAATAAGACCAAGGCACGCTCCAACTCTCCAAGGTCCTGACCTGGAGTAAATGTCTGATGCATGAAACTTTTCTCTGCTGGAAACATGATAATTGGATAGTAGAGGTCACATAGTCCCTGAGACTCAGTCTGTTATCATTAATTACACCATGATTTAGTTCCTCACATTCACGGTACACTCCAATTTGTTATTACCCTATATGATGGTAGGATTCAAATTTGGGAATTATGGTGGCCAAAGAGTCACATGAATAGCTATGGAGATGTTACATCTCAAGTGATTACAATTCATCCAGTTCTGTCAGAATCACCCTTCAATTAGTCTACCCTACCAGTTAATCTTATGCATATCTTGGTGACATGGCTAAAATTAGAAGCATATTGTCATCAAGTGTTGACTTGATCAGATGTTTACACTGGAATGTTGATTAAATCTCCCTATTTTCATAACTATAAGCCCACATCTAAGTTATAGTTGGACATTACACACCCTAAGGAAGGTAGTGTAGCTTATTTCTACTACTTAAAACCCTTACAAAGACATATTAAGGTTATACCCTCTATCACACAGCAGAACTGAGTGTTTCATAGTCTCTATAGATCAGACAAAACTCCTCCTAAATTTAATAATGAAGTAGCAGGTCAAAAACTTAACTAACATTTTAGATTGTTAGACTCTATGAGAAATACTTTGAATTAAGTAGCAAAATGTACATTATTCCTTTAATCTCAGAATCATCCCTATCCCATTTACCACACCTAGGCACCATTTAAAGGTGTCAGAGCATGAATAGGAAGTAAACTGATAAAATGTATACTGAATAAAATCTGGAAAAAGACCAATAAAATAATGAACAGACACAAATTTATTTGAAACCTGCCAAACATCCAATAAGCACTTTCGTCTTTAGAAAGACTTCCATCAGACTGAATAAAACACAGCTTTATATATGCATTCAAATCAATATTAAAGCAATCAAACGAGTACACCAATTAAACAATTCCTACCTGTGACCATGTTTAAATTTTTTTCTCTTTAAGTATATCTTAAAGTTCTCCCTGTCATTTAAACATGGAGTGTTTGTTAGCCTCTAACTTTAATTGGCAGCAATATTCCCTCTAGTCTAATTCTTCTTCATATGAACCTGTTCATAGGTTGGTACTAGGCTACTGGCCCTAGGGCCTATACAAGCCTAGCCATAACAGTTTCCTGGATATTTCTTCCCACAATATTTACTTCCCTGGACCCCTGTCTAGCAGGGCGACTGACATGATCCCCGGGGTGAATTTCCTATCTCCCATCCAATTGTCAAGGTTCCTTTTGAAGATGGCCAATGAGGCACTCTGCTTGACATGTATGGGCAGTCTATTCCAGAGTATGGGGAGCTTCTTGGTCAGGAACCTAATTCAGCATCTAATCTAGTTGTAGCTCCTATAACTTGATCAAGAACCAAAAACTTAGGGGAACCACAGCATTTTTGTTAAGCAATAATCCTTTCCCCATGCATTATTTATATCAGCCTTTTCTATAGCATACAAATGCTCATATATTTTACAATTTAATTCTCTTGTGGTTTATCCCATATAGTATGCAGGACAAGCAGAGCAAACAAATGAACTGTATACTTAGATTTGCAAGTGTAAAAATCATTTATAAAAATTTTTACATTATTAATCCCAGAATTATTAATATCAAACTTAAAAAATATATCACAATAACTACAATTAAAACATTTAAGCATTCCCTTTTTACCTGCTTTATGACTCCTATCACTCAGCTTAGCCTGAAAAAATATTTTCCTTCTTTTAGGTAGTCCACACAGCCTACCTGGACCTCACAAAACCCTTCAACACAATACCCCACTCGGGCATTATACATAGGAATCTCACTAACTACTTCTTCAACATCAGGGAAACTACTTAAAATCTTCCAGTTCTCTCTAAAAATTTCTTTAATTTGTTTCCCATCTATAGATTATTGAAAAGAAAAAAATTTGCTTCAGCTCGAGATCTAGTAGAGACTTTTAATAAAACAGCTGTTAAAAACACAACAAAACACACTATGTTAAGCGCTTTCATCTTAAAACCAAAAAGACATCATCAGAACATTGTGTAAAGAAATCTGCCCACTCAAGTAATGCTGTAGTAATTGAAATAATTTTGAAAAGGCCAGGTTGTAATGCAAGCTCTAGAAAATCTTGCTGCAAATGTAATGCACAGCAAATATAAAATACTGATGTAGCAAGTGGAAAAAAAAACAAATGGAAAAAACAAGTGGAAAAAAAACATTGTGTTAAACACAATCAAACAATGCATGCCCTTCTTTTAAGTTCACTTGTAATGGATTGTCATTTAACCCTGCGAATGCTGTGGCATCAAACCTTAGTTACCAAAGCATCTCTCGATCTAGTAAAAAGTTTTTCCAGTCCCCTGAATAAACAGTAGACCAGACCTGTTCCAGAACTAGGAATTGGAATTCTTTTAAAACAACTGCATTGAGTTGCATGATGTGTCAGGGTGCTTTTGTTTTCAGATTTTTGCAGACTATATAGTTGTTGGTATATTCTCTTATTTAATACTCCTTGGTGGTGGTGCTGCGGTAGCATTGTCGCCTCACAGTAAGATGCTGTCCGGTTCAATTCTCAGCTAGAGCATATTCTGCGTGAAAACATGCGTGAATGGGCTTACCTTCGTTGAAGGTTGTGTGTCAGGGCTGGCAACTCAGCATGTAAAAATCTACTGCCAATCATCAGCGTACCGGAGTTCCGCTGTGGCGACCCCTAACCGGGAAAAGCCGAAAGACACAACAACATATTCTCTTATTTAATGCATTGTTCATCTTACCTATATAGAATGCATGACATTATGTACAGTGTGCCAGGTAAACCATCCATTCAGAACCACAATGAAACTTTCCACCGTTTGAATGTTTTGCAATCTTGTCATATCCAGTGTAATTGCTGTTGATATATGTGCATTGATTGCATCTGCCACAAGGTCTAGGCATAGGAAAAGACCTTTCAATGTTAAGTTGGCAATTTTCCACTAGGCTCTTAATATTCTGTTTCCTTTTATATGCAAATCCAGGATTATGAGAAATAAGCCGTTTGATGGTGTCATCACATTGAAAAAACTGACCAGTATTTTCAAACTATGTTTTCAATGTCCTTGACGTCAAGTGAATAATGAATAACCATATTGTTGGAAAAACTGGGTCTTATGTTAACAGGAGGGGTGTCTTTGTTGATAAAGTGTAACCCATATTTAAGAATAGAGCCATATTTTCCGTTTCTCTCAGATCAAATTATTGTTTTTAGAGTCTCGTGAAGCTCTGTAGGGTATCCCCTAACCTGAAACATCTCATATAATGAGGTGAATTCTTTTTGACAATGTTTATAATTAGATGTCAATCTGGAAATTATGGAAAATTGGCTCTTGACTATCCCTCTTTTTTGGTGATATGGATGGCAGATGGTAAAAACTAAATATATATTGCAGTTTCAGGAGACCACCATATGTTGACGTCAAGGTAGTTAATCTCTTTCCAGCCAAGTTTATAGGTGAATTTTAAAAAACTGGTGCTGTTTTCCATAAAGTCAAAGAAAGTAGTAAATTGTGAATGTTCCCATGCCATATGATGAGTAAGTCATTCAAGTAACTGTAGTAACCTTTACAAAACTTGAAAAGAGGAGTTTGAAATAGTATGTCTAATTCCCACTTTAACAAAACTCCATTTGCAAAGGTTGGGGCACATGCAGTGCCCATGGCCATCCCTGTCAGCTGTTTGAAATATTCCCCATAAAAATAAATGAAGTTGTTTGATAACACCATTTCCATGCAGTCATACACAAGTAAAGTTTCACACTCTGTGAGGTTGCCAAACTGTTGTATTAATTCATCAAACCATTGCAATCCCAGTTCATGGGGAATTACGGAAAATAAGTTTTTGATATCACAGGTTACAAAAAGACAGTTCTCATCAAATTTTACTCCATGGACCTTGTCAAGCAGGTCCCACAAGTCTGGAATGATGTGGTAGAATGGACTAAATAAGCTCTTAAGTTTAGCATCCACAAATTTTGCTAGTGATTCTGTCACTGAGCCCTGGGCTGCCACAATTGGTCATAGAGGGGGTCTTCTACATTGGAATGGATTTTAGGAATGCCAAATATCCTGGGAATTACTGGGTTGCATACAAATCCAGACTAATGAAATCATAAAGTAGCCATTCACCCAGGGCCAGCTTAATGCTGTTGTATGCAATATTAATTTTGTTTAAAGATGCTAAACTATAGGTGTCACTGTCTCCCAGTAAGTTGTACATTCGACTGTTATAATCCAATTCATACATAATAAGCAGACCTCCCCCCTGTCTGGTCACATACATCTAATATCGTTATCATGTTTTAAAGTGGACAAAATCCTCTGGTCCTCTCTTGTGAGGTTATAGTACCCATGATTACGTTTTGTAGTCAACAATGATCGGATGTCCCTCTCACACACAGTTTTTCAAACGTGTGAACCATTGGCAATAAGGGTGGGATAACCTTACTTCTTCTTTTATATAAGTTCATATGCACACAATTTTCAGGGCTGTCATTCATTAAGCAGTGTAAATTAAGTTTCCAAGTGAACAACTTTAAATCTAATAAAGTTTGCCCGATATTATCTCTCCCCGAAGGTACAAAATTAAACCCCTTTAAGATTAGTAAATGATGCCCAGGTTCTACATTGATCTCAGTAAACTTATATATATTGAACCCGTAAAATGAAGTAAGGTTGACAACACCTGATATTAATGGGGTCACAATTTCTCCTGTTAAGACCTCTTCTGTCTCCGATTCTTGTTCCTCTGCTGTTTGCTCTGATGTTTTTCCCCCCTCCAAAAACCCTGGTGTTCTCTGTTGGACGTGTTTCCACTGTGCTGGTTGGCTAGTCATTCTGATCTTCTAGGTTGGTCACCACCAGTGTAATCCTGGGCATCATTTTCTTCCTGTATGAGTATCCCGCTCATTGTGAAATGATCCTGACTGAAAGTCATTGTGAAAGTCATTGTTAAACAAGACTCATGGGGGGGGCACTATTTTATGTTGATAGTCCAAATCATTGCAAAGCAGTTTTTTGTCTTTTTTCACCTTAGAAGTCATGATTTTTTTATCCACATTGGAAAAAAATCTGGTTATAAAGACCTTTATGTTGAAAAAACAACAAATCATTAGTAATGGAGTTCACCAGTGAAAGAATAGACTCGTTTAGTTTGTTGAGCCATCTTTCATTCTCCTTGATAGTTAACCTGGATAAATCCAAACCTGTTGAATCAAACAATTCTACCAGTTCCAGATGGAAAGGACAGTTTAAATCCATGCCTTGGGGAAATTTCCATAAGCGAAGTCCCTTTGGTACGTGTCCTCGGCGTATGCTTTCATCTAAAAAAGGCATTGTCAAGTTGCAAAAATTTGTATTTAAACAAATCTTTCTGTAAAGTGTTCATTTGCTCTTTTAAGGTTAAAAACTGGCCTTAGCTAGCCATGCTGTATTGCCCATTACTGTTGAAGCTGTTATTAGTCAGCCACTCCTTCACTTGAGTGGCTGCTGAAAAAATTTGCTGTACATTTTTATTGTTAACATTTGTGTCCTAACCAGCAGAAGCAGCCTGGCACATTGTACACAATGTCACGCATTCTATATAGGTAAGACAAACAATGCATTAAAAAAGAGAATATGCCAACATCTAAATAGTCTGCAAAAATCTGATAACAAAAGCACCTTGACACGTCATGCAACTCAATGTAGTGGTTTTAAAAAATTCCAGTTCCTAGTTGTGGAACAGGTTTGGTCTATTGTTTATTCGGGAGACTGGAAAAACTTTTTACTACTTCAAAAAAACGCTTAGGCAACTAAGGCTTGAAGCCACAGCCTTCCCAGGGTTACATGACAATATATCCATTACAAGTGAACTTAAAAGAAGGGCATGCATTGTTTGATTGTGTTTAACACAATGTTTTGTCCACTTGTTTTTCCATTTGTTTTTTTTTTCCACTTGCTACATCAGTATTTAATATTTGCTGTGCATTACATTTCTAGCATGGTTTTCTAGAGCTTGAATTACAACCTGGCCCTTTCAGAATGGATTCAATTACTACTGCATTAATTGAGTGGGTGGAGATCTACAAGGGGGTATTTAAGCATTCTTAGTTTTTTTACACACTTTTCTGATGATGTATTTTTGGTTTTAAGATGAAAGCACTTAACATAGTGTGTTTTGTTGTGCTTTTAATGGCTGTTTTATTAAAAGACTCTACTGGATCTCGAGCTGATGTGGATTTTTTTCTTTTCATTACTTTGTTGGTTTATTTCAGTTCCGTTTTGATGTTTTTATCTGTAGAGCATTGCAATAGCATCCCCATTCTGTAATTATCATTATTATTATTATCCTTCACTACTACAGTAATACTATCCTTCTTTCTATGAAAATTACTAACCTCCTCAAAAGTTTGCCTTACCATTTCATGTCTTCAGGGATTCGGTAAAGTTATGTGCAAGAATAAACTATTCTTGCATGGAATGGATCGAGTCCGTGCAGCACAGCAGTGTGCCTTGCATATTCATGAAGGCATGCAGCTGTGACACCTACATGGACACGATCCGTGAATGAGTGCAGGGGGTGTGTTACAGCAGTGACCACACATGTAACACACCCCCTTCACTCAGAAAGTGCCATTTACAGCACTTTTAAAAGCAAAAATACAGTTGTCTAGGAATATACTGCACAATTGTGCAGTTTACCCGCAGAATGCATGCCACAGATATGCATCTGGAGCATGTCACCCCGAGCCTCTGCTGAAAATGGGCTTCCCATCCTAGTCGGACTTACCCGGTCAACAAATGTTAAATGAAGAAATAAAATAACAGTAGAAACACAACACTGACATGCCTGAGTTCCCATACACCTCACAAAATACATGTTAACACAAAACATACTCCTAAAGTGAGAAAAAGTTAAGTCTCATTTAAATCCTCAAAATATTTTTTGTATTAAACCAATAAAGTTTAACCATAGCTGAGTGGGTGTGCCCGTCTCGCAGCTATGCATTGCAGAGTTCAAACAGCAAAAGAAGCTAAACAGAAATATACAATCAAAATAGTGAAAGTGGAATAGTGTAGTCATTAGAGCATTCACCTAGCATTCAGGCAGTCATGAATCGAACCCCACAGCAGTCCATACATTTTCTTAAGTGAAACAGAACTAAAATGTATTTTTTATAAATAGGTAGTGAATATTATATATATGTTAACCAGGGTAGTGTAGCAGCTCCAAATGTGAGGTGTCAGTGAAATTTAAAGTTTAAGCAAGAATTAGCATAGCTAAGTAGATTTGCGCACTGGTAAGCAGGGCTAAGCATCTACCCCTTTAAGCAATAGTTATCTTAGCTAAGCAGGTTTGACCAGTGCTTAGCTTAGCTCAGCAGTTTCCAAACTGTCCAATCACAGTAAAGGGTGGGAAATTAGCCCTATTTAAACCTCACAGGCGTAAATACAGCTCATAACCAGTCATAGCTCCCCACTGTAGGCACTATGGCTTGTGTAGGTGAAGGTGTGCGCTTTCGGGTGCAGCGCTGGGGCATTCAGGAGTCCAGGGTCATGATTGGACTCCTCATTAAAGACCATGAAAGGCAACAGCTGCAGGACCAGTATCAGGGCTCCCAATACAAAGCAGAGGCCTGGGACCATCTTGCCCAAGATCTCACCACTGCTACAGCATCCCTCAGACTGGTGAGCAGGTCCAGCACCACACTACCGACTTGAAGTGGAGAAAGAGGGACTTTTTGGACCAGTGGGTCCAAGATACCTGGGCAGAGAATGCTCCAGCCATGTGTAAGTATTAGTCAAAATAAGTGTTCTCCAAATTTCAGCCTGTGTATATGATGAATAGGTATGCATAAATGTTTTTTTTTATCTCCTGTACAGCTGCAGATGAGAGGGCTGTGAACTTGGAAGCCCACGCAAGCAGGCTGCTAAGGCTGTGTTGTGAGGCTGGTGAGTAACAATCTAGCTGATATTATGTAGGACAAATAAATAAAAAGTAGTAGAATGTCACCTTGCAGTAGTTAAAAATGGGTGTGTTTTTTAATGACTGAAGAAGCCAGTAGAAGAGTAATAGTGACATACAGGTTGTATATATCAATAAAAATGTAAGTACTCGTCAATAAAAGTGAAAACCCCAGATTGGTTGTGTTTACTCTGGTATTGTAAGACTTGAAATGTTTCATGCACCAAGATCTGATATCTGAATAGTAATGTTGTGTTAACCACTGTTTTCCACACTGTGCTATGTCAAAAGTTATGTATAGGAATGTATATATAAGAATGTTGTAATCAGAAGGTCAGATTGTACAACAAAGAGAGAATTAGACAGAAAACATTCAAGAAAGAGATAGCAGATTCTCAACGTTCTGATGAAATACAAACTTGTTGTATTTTTAGCAGAAACAGCCACAGTTCGAATCCCGGGAGTGGCAGTAAGCTGTTTGCATAATTTCAACTAGGATTTTGTGAATATGCATAGAAAAAGTCAGGTTGTGTCAACATAAATTCCCTCCACAGGTCTTCCAGGTAAGAGAAGGTATAAAGTAGCTATACGAAGGCTGTAGTTATACTGTGTCCAACACCCATGGTCCAACCCCAAGGCTGCAAATGACAGCAGGATAAGTACATACACCAAGTGGTCTCTCCCAAGAAATGCTCAAAAGTGTCATGCTGTCCCTGCTAGCAACAACTAGGATGACCAATAGAAATCAAGGCAGAGTATGTCAGTAGCACACACACACACACACACACACACACACACACACACACACACACACACACACACACACACACACACACACACACAGTATGAGTGCACATATGTAATCCTGACAATGTGAATATGGGTAGAAACAGTCAGGTAGTAATAAACATGCCCTGCACAGGTCTTCCAGGTAAGAGAAGGTATAAAGTTGCTATAAGAAGGCTGTAATTATACACTGTGTACAAACATATCACTGCCCAACCCAAGGCCATAGATTGTTGTAATAATACCTGTAGATTAATGATTAGAGCAATGATCATTAAAGCTGTGACCACTGCAAGAATCTACATTTCTTAATTGATCTCTCTCTCTATCTCTCTCCCCCACCTTATCTTCACCAATAATCTAAACACATAAATTAATGGGTATGTTTTCCACCAAACCTACTGTAGGGACATGTGTCCTATTGTTCTTCAAATGGTGAAATGAATTCCAATTAATGTTCCCTGTTTAAATACTATCATTGGTGGCCTGTTGCAATCAATGTAACCTGCATGCCAGTGTAATGCCCACTGTGGTTCCATATATACATGTGTTCTGTTTTCTATGCGAATGTTCCAAATATGTTGTTTTGTGTCAATAGGAATACTCATGCATGCTGTTATAACTAATCCTGGAATGTGTTTACCATTACTAACCAACATATGTTCTAAAACTGCAACATCATAGCATGTCTGGGAAGGCTGATCCCAGTGGATCCACCTCTCCCACCTCATGTGGCTGTGGCACCGGGCCCCAGCACGTCTGGGACCCACCTTGGGACCTCCTTGTCTGCTGGTCCTGCACCACCTTTGGCTGGAACCCCTTCAGGGGATGGGGCTCACTTGAATCCAGATCTGGGGTCTGGTGCATAGCAAGCTCTGCAAGGACTGACCAAGGGTGGGGACCTTAGTCCCACTGTATCTATTTGGGGGCTTGTGTGCTTCCGATTACCAAACACCCCTCCCTGTCCAAGGTGTATCCCCCCACATGTGTCATCTACGCCCCTGTATGCTGTCTTGTTTGTCTTCCTACCCAACCTACCTCCTCAAATATACCTACTATCCTTCCCCAACATCCCACTCTCACGTTAAAAAAAAAAAAGGCAATCTGTTCCTAAAAAAATGTCACCCCATACATAGCTGTCCATTTTGCACGTGTCCACCGGACACGTAATCTGGTCTAATTAGATTCACAACTCATTATTGTTGTCCTCACTCCTCTCTCAGGGGTTTGAGTGTCTAAATTTACCTCCAAATTCAGTAGATATGCACAGCTGTTGCTGTAGAAGAAAGGAACAGCTATGGACCTTCCCTACACCCACCCTGCACATCCCTAGCTATCTTTCGTATTGTTTTCCCCTCTTCATGCCCCCTTTTTCACCACTTTCCTATCACCCCTTTTTTCTTTTCTTTTAAAGAAATTAGTGCAGGGGTAAGTGGGGGTAATAAATAGTAAGTGGGATTAAGCCTGTTTGCGTGGTGGTAAGCAATGCCTACACAGAATAAGCACTTTTAAGGCTAACATATATATTTTTATATATATATATATGTATATATATATATATATATATATATATATATATATATATGTATGTATATGTATATATATATATATATATATATATATATATATATATATATATGTGTGTGTGTGTGTGTGTGTGTGTGTGTTGAACTTCTTACTGTCCAAAGTGTTGTGTCAGAACAGGTAGCTTACATCCTTCTAAGTTGTGAGTTGCTGACTGAAGGCATAGTGTCTGTTATTTTAAAAGTGTATTAGTTCTGGTTTAAGCACTTGGGCTTAGGGCCAGTTATTTTACATTAAAAAGGTAATCTTACTCTTGTGGGAGAAGAGGGTAGATTCTGCCCTTCTGAGCTGGGAGTTTCTGGTTAAAGGCTTATTGTGCCTGCTTATCTGAACTGTTTCTTTCTGAAATTGGTACACCTTGTTGGCTGTAGCACAAGACTAGATGCAAACCTGCTGAATCTAGCTTTGTTTGTATAAACTGAGCACTAATCCAGGCCATCTTTTTCTGGAGAAGGTTTCCCTGCACCCTAGTGGCAGGAGTGTGAAGTTAGAACTTGCCTGATCGAAGAATGCTGGAACAGGGCTCAGTTTTTAGCTTTTTATTGATTAATTTGTTTAAATCAGTTTGCTTATTTGCTACTGTTACATTAAAAAAAATACACTTTATGCATCGCCGCTTAGCTAAGTTTAAATTATTCCCGGCGCCATAAAGTCTGCTCTTCAAATTTTCCCTTAGAACTGGCCTGTTTTTTTAGTTTTAGCACTCAAATCTGTTTATTTGAGCCCAGCACTTGTTCAGAACTCATTGTAAGCACTAAATAAGCTACAAACTACTACATCACTCAACTTTCCTCACTTGTCTAAAGGAAAGCAGTTTTTAGTACTTAATAAATAAGCACCTATCCAGGCATGTCTATGGGTCAGCTCCCGGTGTTTTCTCCTGTCTACATGATGAATCTGGGCATCTTGGGGCAATGTAGCTATTGCCTCATGTACACAGACAACCCTCTCCTCCTACCACCCAACACTACAACCTATGAGAGATGCACTTATATAGCCAAACTGGAAGCAAAGCTCTCTTCACCCAAGACTGGACTAGACAGTCAAAAGGAGAGGGCAAACACTTGCACCACACCACACTCATCACATAGTCCTTCAAAACATACACCACCAAAACACACACATAGAAACACAAAACACACACCTACATTCATGGAGGCTCTCAACAAAAATCTGCCCAAGCAACAGAGATCTCCAAAGCAGAAATGCAAGCAACCTCCACCCCCCCAACACAATGCAAATGACACAAAGCCCACAAACGCAGTGTGCCACCCAACCACAGCCCATAAGGCATAACAACATACCCAACACTCTAGTCATAGATGACTCTATAGTCAGGCACACTGATGTTCCACTCACCAGCTAAACAAGGAGAAAGTTACTGTCAGCTGCCTGTCAGGTGCCAGGATCCGCCACATAATGCACACTCTTAGGTCACTCCACAACAAGTACAAATATGACTCTGTTGTTGTCCATGTTGGTGTGAATGACCTGAGATGTACCTCCCTAGACTACATGAAAAGAGACATTGAGGAGCTCTCTGATCTTGTAGCCCAGGCAGTTATGACCCTAGCCCTGAGTAACATCCTGCCCTCACCCAGGATGATACCACAGTACAAGGACAAAATGATTGGCTTCAACAACTGGCTAAGCTTCTGGTGTCATTCTAAGGAAATCCAGTATCTCTCTTCCTGGGATGACATGATCGACAGACCACGATGTTTTGCCAGAGATGGCCTTCACCTGTCACCCTTTGGATTCTGGATACTGGCTAGGGCTCTTGCCACCCCATATAGTGCCTTTTTTAGGCAAGGTTAAAATGACAAAGTCACAACCATAACAGGTACAAGCAAGCAAAATCTGAGGGTAATGCTACTCAATGCTAGACGTCTAAATCTCAAAATGCACTCACTTGAGGCACTCCTTAAAATGGAGAATATTGACATCTGTGCAGTGACAGAGAACTAGTTCAAGGCTCCTGAGAGCACCCCTGCATTACCAGGCTATAATTCATACAACACCTTTCGGCCACCTAACCTGGACTGAAACAATAAAGGCAGAGGCATGTCCATATTCATTAAGGATATCCACACCTCCAGGCTAGTTGCACAGCATAATGCACCTGAGATTATCCAAATGCAACTAACTGTGGGCAAGACCGCAATCCAAATTGTAGCTTGCTACAGATCCCCCACCATGCCCCAAGATTCCCACTTCTCATTTCTTGATACACTGGAAAATATTAGGGTACAACCTAACAGCCTAATAATGGGTGATTTCAACTACCCCACCATTAACTTGGAAAACTACTCATGTACTAACACTTTTGCTCAACATTTTCTGGAATTCATAAATTCCAATGCCTTGGATCAACTTATCCACACCCTCACCAGGGGCAGCAGTATCCTAGACCTGGTCATTACCAACATGAGTGACCGGTGTTCCATACCAGAGGTCAGTTCCTCATTGGTCAGATACAACCACAAGCTACTCACCCTAGACATCCACATCCTGCCCCCACCCCCCATTAGGAAAACACCATAAATAATTTCTCCAAAGCCAACTTCACGCTTCTTAAGACAGAAGTGGCAAACTTCATGACACCCATGCAGATGGACAATAGAGGTATGACTGCTGAATCATACACAAATGCACTTTATAAGCACTTACATGAGTGCATGGATCATGCTATCCCTAACAGAACCAAGATGCTATCCTCCAAAAAAAGGAAGCCAATCTGGTGGTCCCCTGCCATAAACAAACTCTACAACAGAAGAAAGAAATTGCTGCAAAAAAGAGTAAAATCCCATAAATGGAGGAACTTCCTGGTCAGCCTCAGTAAGAAAATGAGATCCCGCATAAAATCCTCCAAAGCTAGTTACAAAAACAAAATTGCCACTGTTTCTAAAGACAGCCACAAAGCATTCTATAGCTATGTCAAGAATCCCAATGGCAACACTTAGATCTGCTCTGAGTTACAGCACAATGGTACTTAATATACAGAACCAACTGATATTGCCAACATCCTGGCAGTTCAGTGCTAACTTTATCCCTCTCTCACCCCCTAAAGGCCCTATCTCTATACCGGAAGAATGCAAAGCTCCTGTAATTACAGCTGCACAGGTAAAAACCACACTCTCCAAAGCCAAGAACACAGCATCCATGGGACCTGACAACATCCCAGGCTGTGTTCTACATGAACTACAGAATGAACTGACACTCCACCTAAGTACCATTTTCAATCATAGCCTCACCTCAGGCTTTGTGCCCACTGAATGGTGCACAGTGACAGTTATCCCAATCCACAAAAGGGGATCCATCACAGACCCTGAGAACTACTGCCCCATTAGCCTGATGAGCCTGGTCTGCAAGGCCATGGAACGTATCATCATGGAACCGTAATCTCCAAACTCTGGACCGCACCCAGTTCGGGGTGTAAAAGGCAGATCATGTCTCCTAAACCTAACAGACTTCTTTGAAGCAGTCACCAAAGCCATAGTTGAGGGTAAGGTGGTTCACACAGTCTATCTAGATCTCGCCATGGTTTTTGACATCATCCCCCACTCTGGAATTATAGATAAACTCACTAAACTAGGTATAAATCCCTATGTCACAAGATGGGTTGCCAACTGGCTCACTGACAGAACCCACACTGGGAAAGTAGCAGACTCCAAGTCCGACTTCAGACCACTGACAAGTGGAGTACCACAGGGTTCAATCCTGGGTCTTCTCCTGTTTGGTGTATACTTCTCTGAAGTACAGGCTAACACAGAAGGTCTTTGGCTAATGAAGTTTGCAGATGACTGCAAACTAGGAGCCATAACTGAAACTCCTAACGATGTGGACATCCTACAAAAGGGCCTCACTGAGACAGATGCCTGGTGTTAAAGCCATAGCCTCAAGCTCAATGCCAAAAAGTGCATCGTCATCCCTTTTGGTAAAAACTCTGTACCTATGAACTACCACAAAAGCAGTAGTCTACTTAACACCGAAAGTGTGATAAGAGACCTTGGGACACAGGTGGACAGTAGTCTCTCCTTTGATAATCACATTGCCACAGTAGTCAGGAAATCCTTCTATGTGGCACACCTCATCACAAAAGGTTTCTCATCCAGGAAAAAAGAGGTAATTGTTCCCCTCTACTCATCACTCATTAGACCCATTATAGAGTATAATGCCCCTTTTGGTATGTACCTCACAAGACATCTACAACAACTGGAAAGGCCACAGAAATACCTCACAAAGAGGATTACTGGCCTCAAACAGATGCCCTACGCAGACCATCTCCAAAAACTCCAGCTTTACTCCATTGCATATCGCCTGCTCAGAGGTGATCTCTGCCTAACATACAAAGCTATGTCAAACCCAGAGCTGTTGGACATGCTCCACTTAAAGAAATCCCAATCCCTTCAAGCTACACACTCTACGGACCTAAACCTTGTCAGCAAAATAAACAGAGCATGCTGGAGGATAGATTCCTGTCTCAGAGACTTTCCATACTCTGAAACAAACTATATATATCAAACAAAGCTCCTCATTAGCACTCTTCAAGAAAAATCTTGATGATTGGATGGGAAATAGGAAATTCACCCTGGGGATCACTTCTGTAGCTCTGCTCGACAGGGGCACAGGGAAATAATTTTCTTGGGTGGTGAAAGCCAAGGAACCCTTTTGGCTAGGCTTATATAGGCCCTAGGGCCAATAGCCTAGTACCTACCTATGAACATATGAAAGGCGTGAAGGGGCCCAAACTAGGGACCTCTTTTAATTATTGCCCTTATCCCTTCCTCCCCAGCAGAACTGTTCTGCCTTGCAACAAAATAAAAAGGCCTGCCAAGTCTTGAACCTAGGGGTCTGTAAACTACAATCAGAACAATGTACCATTACACCATCTGAGCCCTATTAAATAGTGATGACATTCCCAACACATCAGTTAGTGCAGTCATTCAACAGTAGGGAAAGGAGTCTGTAGAATCAGTCAGGTTCTCTCTCTCTCTCTCTCTCTATATATATATATATATATATATATATATATATATACATGTGTATATGTATGGAGATGCATATATGTGGACAAATCTATACATAATACATACATATATATATATATAGAGATATACATCCACATTTATATTTACAAATATGCACACACACACACACACATATATATATATATATATATATTTATATATATATATATATATATAAAGATGAAGAAATATATACACATTTATATATATATATATATATATATATATATATATATATATATATATATATATATGTGTGTGTGTGTGTGTGTGTGTGTGTATACATAAATATACAGAAATATATGACAGCTACTAACACATGCAATCTGAGGGTCATGCTGCTGCACACTAGAAGCCTAAATCTGAAAATGCACTCACTGGAAGTATTCCTTAAAATGGGGAACAATGACATCTGTACTGTAACAGAGACCTGGTTAAAGGCAGCAGGAAACACCAGTGCAGTACCAGCCTGTAACTCATTCCACGACTTTTGGGCTGCAGAACTTGGACTGAAGTGCCAAAGGTGGTGGTATTTCCATATTCATTAAGGCTGAACACACCTCCAGAGTGGTAGAACTACATTATGCATTACAGATCCTGCAGGTGCCGCTAACATTGGGTAAGACAGTGGTTCAGGTTGTAGCCTGCTATAGGTCCCCAAACATGTCCCAAGACTCACACTCCATGTCCCTAAACAGCCTGGAGAATATTAGTGCCCAACCTAACACTTTCATACTGGTTGACTTCAACTACCCCACCATTATCTGGGAAAGCTACTCATGTACCGATGCACATGCCTGTCACATCGACCTGGTCCTTACTAACATGGGCAACTGTTGCTCTACACCAATAGTCAGCTCCTCCCTTGTTATATCTTAACACAAATTAATCACCTTTGTAAATCCACAGCATCCCCTACAGGAAACCACCATGAAAGTCTGTCCAAAGCTAACTATGGCCTCATAACAACAGAGGTGGCTAACCTCATGGCAGCCATGCTAATGGAGACTAGTTGCATGACTGCTGAATCAAACAACAATGCACTATGAACACGTACACAAATGCATGGATACCGCCATACCCAATAGAACTAGGACCCTCACCTGGAAAAAAAGGAAGCTGATCTGGTGGTCCCCGGCCATAAAGAAACTGTACAACTGAAGGAGGGATCCGATATGGATAAGGTGAAGTCCCAAGACTGGAAAAAAAACCCGTATCAGCCTCAATTAAAAGTTGAGATCCTTCATCAAGTACTACAACGTTAGCTGTGAAAACAGAATTGGAGCACATAGTAAAGACAACCACAAGGCCCCATACGGTTATGTAAAGAATCTCCATGGCAATACCAAGATTTGTTCTGAGCTACTAGACAATGGTACCTCCCAGGCTGAGCCAACAAATATTGCCATTATACTGGCTGACATATTAAGTGCAAACTTTACCCCTCTCTCCCTCCTCAAAGGACCAATCACAATACCAGTACACTGCCAGGCACCCAGTATTACTGCTGCACAGGTTAAAACACCACTATCCAAGGCCAAGAATACAGCTTCTATGAGGCCTGACAATATCCCTGGCTGTGTTCTACATGAACTACAGAGTGACCTGACACCTCACCTGTGTGCCCTGTTCAAATACATCCTCACCTCAGGCTTTGTCCCTACTGAATTGTTCACTGCTACAGTCACTCCTCTCCACAAATGAGGTGTGACTACAGACCCTGGAAAATATCGCCCCAACTGCCTGACAAGTCTGTTATGCAAAGCTATGGAATGCATCATCATGCACCTAATAAACAGGGATATGGGAATCTGCAGACTCAGGATCCCACACAGTTTACTTTTGTGAAGGGTAGGTCAAACCTGCTCAATAAACCTGGTCAACTTCTTGGCGTCAGTCACCTGAGCTGTGGATGAAGGCAAGATGGCACATACTGCCTACCTTGATCTGGCCAAAGCCTTTGATAACATTCCCCACTCAGGAATAATGCAAACACCGACTAAGCTAGGCATCAACCTGTATTTCACAAGGTGGGTTGCACACTGAGTCACAGATAGGACTCACAGTTTGGAAATAGCTGACATCAAGCCAGACTGCTGAGCAGTCATAAGTGGAGTCCCACATGGTTCTGTCCTGGGTCCTCTCATGTTTGCTGTCAAATTCTCTGAAGTCCATGCCAACATGAAGGGGCTCTGGCTGACAAAGTTTGCAGACAATTGCAAGTTGTGAGCTATTATTAACTACCCAAGTGATGTTGGCATCCTACTGAAAGGCCTCACTGAGACCAATGACTGGTGTCACAGCCACGGCCTTAAGCTCAATATCAGAAAATGTGTTGTCATTCCCTTTGTGGAAAATGCTGTTCCCATGATTTAACATATTGATGGTAGTCCTCTGAACAAAGAAGGCATTATAAGAGATCTGGGTACACAGGTTGACAGAAATGTCTCTTGACCACCACATTGCCACTGTGGTCACAAAGTCCTTCTATGTGGCACATCTCAGTATTAATGCATTAGCATCCAGGAAGGAAGAGGTCATTGTCCCCCTGTACTGTTCTTGCCAGAGTGCC